>NC_030679.2:138293494-138460994 GCF_000004195.4 Xenopus tropicalis | reverse complement strand
CTTCCCAGAGGCTATTATCTCCCCACTGCTACTATAGGCACCATCTCTCCCTACTATACCTGCTATCCCACAGCCCCAGTCCCTTCCCAGAGGCTATTATCCCCCACTGCTACTATAGGCACCATCTCTCCCTACTATACCTGCTATCCCACAGCCACAGTCCCTTCACAGAGGCTATTATCCCCCTCACTGCTACTATAGACACCATCTCTCCCTACTATACCTGCTATCCCACAGCCCCAGTCCCTTCCCAGAGGCTATTATACCCCCACTGCTACTATAGGCACCATCTCTCCCTACTATACCTGCTATCCCACAGCCCCAGTCCCTTCCCAGAGGCTATTATCCCCCCACTGCTACTATAGACTGGAGGAGTGTTTAAACTAGGCGAGGGGGTGAGGTAGAGCATTATACTGATAGAGCAGTATGGAGAAGCTAGTGTAGAAAGGACAGTGGGATTAGAATGGGTCCATGGGGAGAGAGAGGCACATAGTATCCCTGTTACAAAGAGATCTGTACAACAGTAATGTAAGAAATTGTTACTTGCCTTTCCCCTAATATATAACCTGTGGTATGTACTGTAGTGAGATGCTTATGAGTCACAGCCTGACCCAGTCAGTAGGAGGGACTTGATCCCGACCCTTGTGGCCTCCTCGAAAGTAGGTTTGAAGTGAAGATTTGTGAGGTAGGCAGATCTTTTGCCAGGAGCCAAGAGAGAAGATAAGCGTAAACTGTGCACCGAAGCACCAAGAGCGACCTGCGATTCCTCCTTCTTACTTGGATGTTGTGAGTTACTGTTACTGTATACCTGTATTACATCTATTGATAAAGGGAGAGCCATAGTCAGGGCGCTGGGAGTTACACCTGTATTACATCTATTGATAAAGGGAGAGCCATAGTCAGAGCGCTGGGAGTTACACCTGTATTACATCTATTGATAAAGGGAGAGCCATAGTCAGAGTGCTGGGAGTTACACCTGTATTACATCTATTGATAAAGGGAGAGCCATAGTCAGGGCGCTGGGAGTTACACCTGTATTACATCTATTGATAAAGGGAGAGCCATAGTCAGAGCGCTGGGAGTTACACCTGTATTACATCTATTCATAAAGGGAGAGCCATAGTCAGGGTGCTGGGAGTTACACCTGTATTACATCTATTGATAAAGGGAGAGCCATAGTCAGGGTGCTGGGAGTTACACCTGTATTACATCTATTGATAAAGGGAGAGCCATAGTCAGGGCGCTGGGAGTTACACCTGTATTACATCTATTGATAAAGGGAGAGCCATAGTCAGAGCGCTGGGAGTTACACCTGTATTACATCTATTGATAAAGGGAGAGCCATAGTCAGAGCGCTGGGAGTTACACCTGTATTACATCTATTGATAAAGGGAGAGCCATAGTCAGAGCGCTGGGAGTTACACCTGTATTACATCTATTGATAAAGGGAGAGCCATAGTCAGGGCGCTGGGAGTTACACCTGTATTACATCTATTGATAAAGGGAGAGCCATAGTCAGGGTGCTGGGAGTTACACCTGTATTACATCTATTCATAAAGGGAGAGCCATAGTCAGGGCGCTGGGAGTTACACCTGTATTACATCTATTGATAAAGGGAGAGCCATAGTCAGGGTGCTGGGAGTTACAGCTGTATTACATCTATTCATAAAGGGAGAGCCATAGTCAGAGCGCTGGGAGTTACACCTGTATTACATCTATTCATAAAGGGAGAGCCATAGTCAGGGCGCTGGGAGTTACACCTGTATTACATATATTGATAAAGGGAGAGCCATAGTCAGGGCGCTGGGAGTTACACCTGTATTACATCTATTGATAAAGGGAGAGCCATAGTCAGGGCGCTGGGAGTTACACCTGTATTACATCTATTGATAAAGGGAAAGCCATAGTCAGAGCGCTGGGAGTTACACCTGTATTACATCTATTCATAAAGGGAGAGCCATAGTCAGAGCGCTGGGAGTTACAGCTGTATTACATCTATTGATAAAGGGAGAGCCATAGTCAGAGCGCTGGGAGTTACACCTGTATTACATCTATTGATAAAGGGAGAGCCATAGTCAGAGTGCTGGGAGTTACACCTGTATTACATCTATTCATAAAGGGAGAGCCATAGTCAGGGTGCTGGGAGTTACACCTGTATTACATCTATTGATAAAGGGAGAGCCATAGTCAGAGCGCTGGGAGTTACACCTGTATTACATCTATTCATAAAGGGAGAGCCATAGTCAGGGCGCTGGGAGTTACACCTGTATTACATCTATTGATAAAGGGAGAGCCATAGTCAGAGTGCTGGGAGTTACACCTGTATTACATCTATTCATAAAGGGAGAGCCATAGTCAGGGTGCTGGGAGTTACACCTGTATTACATCTATTGATAAAGGGAGAGCCATAGTCAGAGCGCTGGGAGTTACACCTGTATTACATCTATTCATAAAGGGAGAGCCATAGTCAGGGCGCTGGGAGTTACACCTGTATTACATCTATTGATAAAGGGAGAGCCATAGTCAGAGTGCTGGGAGTTACACCTGTATTACATCTATTCATAAAGGGAGAGCCATAGTCAGGGTGCTGGGAGTTACACCTGTATTACATCTATTGATAAAGGGAGAGCCATAGTCAGAGCGCTGGGAGCTACACCTGTATTACATCTATTCATAAAGGGAGAGCCATAGTCAGGGTGCTGGGAGTTACACCTGTATTACATCTATTGATAAAGGGAGAGCCATAGTCAGAGTGCTGGGAGTTACACCTGTATTACATCTATTCATAAAGGGAGAGCCATAGTCAGGGTGCTGGGAGTTACACCTGTATTACATCTATTGATAAAGGGAGAGCCATAGTCAGAGCGCTGGGAGTTACACCTGTATTACATCTATTCATAAAGGGAGAGCCATAGTCAGGGCGCTGGGAGTTACACCTGTATTACATCTATTGATAAAGGGAGAGCCATAGTCAGGGCGCTGGGAGTTACACCTGTATTACATCTATTGATAAAGGGAGAGCCATAGTCAGAGTGCTGGGAGTTACACCAGGTAATCTTTTAGCTTGTTCTAGAATGGCATGTCCATAGCAACTTTTCAGTTGGTCTTCATTTTATATTTTATGTAGTTTTGGAATGACTTTTCTGCCCCTTTCCATCTGTCAGACGGGGGTCACTGACCCCCAACCACATTAAGGCTCCAATGTTATTGTTATTTTTTATTACTTACTTCTCCTATTCATATCCCTGTCTCATTCAAATTACACTCTGGTTGCTAGGGAAAATTACACCTTAGCAACCAGATAGCAGCTGAATTAAAAATGAAATATTTAAAATAAAAACCCACAACATATAAAAAGTAAAGACCAGTTGCAAATTTTGTTGAAGGGGATCTAAAGCCAATTTTTTAAATTGCATATAAGGGTTCCGATCACTAAATAAAGCAATTTTGTTGTGTATATCTGTTATAAATGTTGTATCTGCTTTGAGGTTCAAAGGCCACAACTTTCTATTGCAGTTAGTTCAGGAACCTACTAGGAAATTGTCTCAACTCCAATGAATACAATGCAAACTGTTCTAGCATAATCTCCTCTGAATACTTTCATCCCACCCTTCCTTTATCATTTTCATATCTACCAAGATTACCCGGTACCACTCTCTCTGGCAACGCGCTCATCTATATTTATTTTCTATGGGGATGTAGGGGAGGGTATTAATAAGGTCTGAACATTAACCATTAACCTTTTTATCTGTAATTTTGGGGAGTAGTCAGTACTATAATGTTCATTTCCTTATATGCGGCCTTGGACCTCGGGCAATTAGTGAATTGTTTCAGGTTCCGTCTCTGTAGGTCTCACCAGGAAGGTGGCCTGTAGCATTTTCTTCAAGGGTTGGACTGGGGTGTGTGAGGCCCAATAGGTCTTGTCCAAAAGCTAGTTTGCCCTCCCCAGTTTAGCCTGCCATTACCATGCCTGGCTGTAGTACAGAGCAATGCTGGTAATGGGGCAGTACCCTAGTTTGGGTTGGTTAGACTGAAGCTTGGTACCACTTCTGTGTATGTATTTATATGTATGTATGTATATCTTTATTTATAAAGCACTACTTATGTACGCAGCACTGTACAGTAGAATACATTAATGCAAACAGGGTGTTAAATAAGATAATAGATAAATACAAAGTATAACAATAAATACAGATAAATACAGCTGCAATAAGTTAAGAGTCGAGGACACAAGAGGAAGGAGGTCCCTGCCCCATAGAGCTTACAATCTATATGGGATAGATTATATATTATATATAAATTATATATATATATACAGTGGTGTGAAAAACTATTTGCCCCCTTCCTGATTTCTTATTCTTTTGCATGTTTGTCACACAAAATGTTTCTGCTCATCAAAAACCGTTAACTATTAGTCAAAGATAACATAATTGAACACAAAATGCAGTTTTTAAATGAAGGTTTACGTTATTAAGGGAGAAAAAAAACTCCAAATCTACATGGCCCTGTGTGAAAAAGTGATTGCCCCCCTTGTTAAAAAATAACTTAACTGTGGTTTATCAATTTCAATTTTCAATTTCAATATCAATTTCTGTAGTCACCCCCAGGCCTGATTACTGCCACACCTGTTTCAATCAAGAAATCACTTAAATAGGAGCTACCTGACACAGAGAAGTAGACCAAAAGCACCTCAAAAGCTAGACATCATGCAAAGATCCAAAGAAATTCAGGAACAAATGAGAACAAAAGTAATTGAGATCTATCAGTCTGGTAAAGGTTATAAAGCCATTTCTAAAGCTTTGGGACTCCAGCGAACCACAGTGAGAGCCATTATCCACAAATGGCAAAAACATGGAACAGTGGTGAACCTTCCCAGGAGTGGCCGGCCGACCAAAATTACCCCAAGAGCGTAGAGACAACTCATCCGAGGGGCCACAAAAGACCCCAGGACAACATCTAAAGAACTGCAGGCCTCACTTGCCTCAATTAAGGTCAGTGTTCACGACTCCACCATAAGAAAGAGACTGGGCAAAAACGGCCTGCATGGCAGATTTCCAAGGCGCAAACCACTTTTAAGCAAAAAGAACATTATGGCTCATCTCAATTTTGCTAAAAAACATCTCAATGATTGCCAAGACTTTTGAGAAAATACCTTGTGGACCGACGAGACAAAAGTTGAACTTTTTGGAAGGTGCGTGTCCCGTTACATCTGGCGTAAAAGTAACACAGCATTTCAGAAAAAGAACATCATACCAATAGTAAAATATGGTGGTGGTAGTGTGATGGTCTGGGGTTGTTTTGCTGCTTCAGGACCTGGAAGGCTTGCTGTGATAGATGGAACCATGAATTCTACTGTCTACCAAAAAATCCTGAAGGAGAATGTCCGGCCATCTGTTCGTCAACTCAAGCTGAAGCGATCTTGGGTGCTGCAGCAGGACAATGACCCAAAACACACCAGCAAATCCACCTCTGAATGGCTGAAGAAAAACAAAATGAAGACTTTGGAGTGGCCTAGTCAAAGTCCTGACCTGAATCCTATTGAGATGTTGTGGCATGACCTTAAAAAGGCGGTTCATGCTAGAAAACCCTCAAATAAAGCTGAATTACAACAATTCTGCAAAGATGAGTGGGCCAAAATTCCTCCAGAGCGCTGTAAAAGACTTGTTGCAAGTTATCGCAAACGCTTGATTGCAGTTATTGCTGCTTAGGGTGGCCCAACCAGTTATTAGGTTCAGGGGGCAATTACTTTTTCACACAGGGCCATGTAGGTTTGGATTTTTTTTCTCCCTAAATAATAAAAACCCTCATTTAAAAACTGCATTTTGTGTTTACTTGTGTTATCTTTGACTAATAGTTAAATGTGTTTGATGATCAGAAACATTTAAGTGTGACAAACATGCAAAAGAATAAGAAATCAGGAAGGGGGCAAATAGTTTTTCACACCACTGTATATATATATATATTATACCGTTTGGTCATTTCCCTATGGGACCAAACTGTAAACTACAAACGGTGCTTAGTGGTGTCATTTCTGTCACATGACTCGCTAAAACTTGTATATTATAATAAATAAAGTACCCCCTGTTGTAAAATATAAGGATATTAGAAGTTACCTCGGGGTTCCATGACCTATATAAAAGCACTCGGCCTTTGGCCTTGTATCTTAATATGGTCACGGGACTCCTCTGTGACTTATAATATCCCTATATGTTACAATAGGGGGTACTTTATTCACTATATATAATAATTGTTCCACACTATGAGAGGTGTTTCATTGCCTATATTCGTTATCAAGATTCTGTAAGGGGTGAAGGCACTTGCACCCTCTTGAGTTTCCCCTTCGGACAGGAACTAGTGCCCCAGGTCCCCATAATGATGTTTAATATCTCAGCAACTGGGTTTGTTTGTGTCTGTGTTGGAATATGGTTCTGCTTCAGTTTGGGGGAGAGGCTAAATCTGCTAAACGTGCACGTGCGTGCGTGATTGGAAGAAATTCTATCATAATTACCATCATTTCTCGTTCCTGGACTCCACAGAAATAGCAGACACCTTGGGTTATTCCCTGCACTGACCAAGCCCCCTCTTCCTATCCTGAAGTGTATATAAGGACCCCCCCCCCAACAGACTGGGTCTAGTTTCCAAGCTTACCCACTCACACTTACTGTTATAATTATCCTTTCTCTAATGTATTTGTGTAAGTACTATGGTCAACAAACACCACTCACCAAGGTGATATTTCAAGTATATCTAATGTGTGGAAAAGAGTTACAGAAGTTACATACAAATTACCAATGATTAAGCCAGTCACAAACAATATTGACAGCTTCCCAATACAATACAAAGTATGTATGTATTCATATAAAGTAGTAAAAAATGTATGCATGTGTGTTAGAGTAAATGTGTGTAAGTGAGAGCCTGTGTGAGTGTGTAAGGGAGTGTGTGTCTGTGAGACCAGCCTTCCCCACTGTATTACCCCTAAGACCATATGTTTCCAATCAATCACATTCCAGACTTAAGGAACAATGGTATATGTGAGGGATAGTGTGAATGCCAAGTCAGTTGCACGCTTGTAACATGTTAACCCATTCAGGCCTGGGATACAACTTATTTCGCAATACCCAATATTTAACACTTACGTGTGATCAGGTGAGGATGTCGGCAGTGGCTGGGGCCCCTTTTAGGGGGGGTTAGGGGCATGGCCCCCTGTAGGATACACAGCAGCCCCGGTGGGCCCTTCACCCCCAGTTCAACCACCTATTTCAAGTACAAGGATAAGTTCTACAGGCAGAAGCATGGCTGAGCCATGGGATCACCAGTTTCGCCCATTGTGGCAAACCTGTACATGGAGGAAGTGGAAAGAAAGGCCCTGGATAGCTTCAAAAGGATCACTCCCAGTCACTGGTTCCGATACGTGGATGACACCGTGGTTAAAATACAGACGTTCACTGAATACATCAACACAGTGGACCACAACATCACATGGGAAGATGTGCTAGGTAACACGTTGGCTTTTTTGGACTGGTTAGAGTCAGAGAGGATGGAAAGCTGGAAATAGAGCTCTACAGGAAACCAACCCACACAGACCAGTACCTGCTGTTTGACTCCCACCATCCACTAGATCCCAAACTGGGGGTTATCAGAACCCTACAGCACAGAGCAAACAAGATCCCCCCCCCCCAGCACAGAGGCGAAGGCGACAGAGTTGGAACATCTCAGAGGGGGCCTTACGATTGGGCCTTTGTTAAACCAGTAGAAAGAGAAGCAATAACACCAAAACTACTGGCAAAGGAGGAAAGCAGGACTGGCAAAAGAACTTGGTCCTCCCATATGTAGTTGGGGTGTCCAAAAATCATAGAAGGCTTTTTTTTAATAAACACTGCATCCCTGTCTGCTTTAAACCCAGAAACGCACTGAGGCAGCAGCTGGTTCACCCAAAAGACCCAAAGCATAAGGAGAGTCACATGGTCTATGCAGTACAGTGCAGTGGGGAGTCACATGGTGTGTGCAGTACAGTGCAGTGGGGAGTCACATGGTGTATGCAGTACAGTGCAGTGGGGAGTCACATGGTGTATGCAGTACAGTGCAGTGGGGAGTCACATGGTGTATGCAGTACAGTGCAGTGGGGAGTCACATGGTGTATGCAGTACAGTGTACTGGGCAGTCACATGGTGCAGTGCAGTGGGGAGTCACATGGTGTATGCAGTACAGTGCAGTGGGGAGTCACATGGTGTGTGCAGTACAGTGCAGTGGGGAGTCACATGGTGTATGCAGTGCAGTGGGGGGGGTCACACGGTGTATGCAGTACAGTGCAGTGGGGAGTCACATGGTGTATGCAGTGCAGTGGGGAGTCACATGGTGTGTGCAGTACAGTGCAGTGGGGAGTCACATGGTGTATGCAGTGCAGTGGGGAGTCACATGGTGTATGCCGTGCAGTGGGGAGTCACATGGTGTATGCAGTGCAGTGATGAGTCACATGGTGTATGCAGTGCAGTGATGAGTCACATGGTGTATGCAGTATAGTGCAGTGGGGAGTCACATGGTGTGTGCAGTGCAGTGGGGAGTCACATGGTGTATGCAGTGCAGTGCAGAGGGGAGTCACATGGTGCAGTGCAGCGGGGAGAGCTCTGACTTGGGAGAATGCAAAGAGCAGTTACACACGCATATGGCGCAGCACAGAAGAGGCAGCTCCTCGGTCAGGACTCAGCCGGGTACCTACATCTAAAGGAAAAAGGAGACACATTTGAAGATTGCCAGGTCCAGATTGTAGAGGCGTGAAAGAGGCCATGTATGTGAATACAGAAACCGAGTCTGAATAGAGGCGGGGTGGGGGGTGCAATATCTATTGTCTGCCACATACAGTGCTGATTTGGCATCTCCCCCTGGAAGGTATAATAACATCCTGCTAATACAGCCAACACCTCACCCTCCTGAGATACCTGATCCCGTACTGGTTATGATAAAGAGGTTATACTGATTGGAGCAACATCCCAGGGCGTTTATTACAGGAAGATCTTTGCACAAGTCATTCTGAATTGAGAAACCAGTTAATAGGATAAATGGCGAAACATCTTCTAGAACAACACAGCAAGTCGGCCAGGACCGTGGATTTGACCGAGTTGGCAGCGCCGCCCTTCCTTCCTGCATTCCACCTTCCCTATGGAGGAGACTGGAGACCTATGGCCTTCTCGCCTTAATTGTGCCATAGCATTGCAAATCTTTCAGCAAGTGAGTAAGTAGTAAGTAAGTAGTAAGTGTAAGTGAATAGTAAGTAGTAAGTGAGTAAGTAGCAAGCTTCATACCCCCAAAATATACAAATTGCAAACTTCCTCAGAATGGTTAAGTTGCCCATAAATGGACGATTTCAGCTGCCAATTCAGGTCCTTCAGACCTATTTGGCAGCTTATCTGATCGATCGGGCAGGTTTGATTTTCTGTCGGATCAACAAGCCGACTTGGCTCACAATCCAATGATGCCTATGCCCCCCATTGTAATTTAATCGTTTGACGCTAGGGCCCAATGATGGAATTAGCCTGATATTACCTGCCTTAGGTGGGCATATTGGGAAATGGTCTACTTCTTTGCCAACCTCGTGGATCTTACCGAGTATGGCCACCGTCACTCCTGTATATAAATAATAATAATAATAAGGCCATCTTGTAGAAATATTCAGTTTGAATTTGGTCAAATTAGGCCCAAAGCTGATCCAGGGCTCCTGGGCAAACTTAGTGCCTTTTATTATATAACCCTATAAGTGTTTAAATAAAAAGCTGTTTTTCTGTCCAAACACAAAACTCTTTTAATTGATCAGAAGTGGATTCCATTGACTGCAGTGCCATGTAATGTTAGGCAGTCTTAACAACCTGGTTTCTTCCTATAAAATTCTCACAGTCACGGCAGAACTACATCTCCCCACTCTCATGTGTTGCATGAGTCTATTGGGTCTTATTAAAGGGGAACTCACCACACCTAATATACCTATCACTGTACTCTGTTCCTTCAGAAAGTGTGAATAAATACCATTTTTATATACTGAAATCCAGCTGCAAAACAGTTCTTCTCTTTCTGCATAATTTGATATCATGGCAGGGGAGGAGAGACCGAAACACTGATATTGTAACAACTTTCCCACAGCTTACAGACAGCATGCAGGAACTACATAACCCACATCGACATCACATGTGCAGGGAATTGTGGGATTGGGAGGATGCAGGCTGAAGGCAGGCTGAGGACAGGCAACCAGATCAGCAGGGGAAAAGGGGGTGGGCCTTAGGGAACTGTTCCAAACCATATTATTACATCAAACGGAAGATTTATCAAAGTACGAATTCGAATCACGAAATGGGAAAAATTCAGATTCAGTACGATAATTTCTGAAGAACGGAAATGTCACGAAAATGCTTATGAAAAGATCGTCATAGTCACGATAATATCGTAATCTTAATACAATTTTGTTGCACAAATTGTCGCAAAGTACGAAAAAGTCACCAAAAATTCGGACAGTTAGGAAAAATACAATTTTTTTGTATTTAGACTTAATCGTACTTTGATAAATGTGCCCCAAAATATCATGAAAAGGCTGCATACTTTTCAAAAAGCTGAGGTTGGCGTTCCCCTTTAAATCTATTTATATAGATATATATATATATATATATATATATATATAAAACTACACTCAATTTTACTTGGTGGAAACTTCAGATGGAAAATAAACATCTGGCTGCTTGATATAACAAAGGGACCAAAAAATATTATTTCTTCCAGAATATGAGAGACAATAAAGGGAATGTGTGTGTGACCCATAGACAGCAGGTGCGGTACAGGTAACGCAGGAGAGGGAGGAGGAGCCAAAGCGCACAATGAAGTTTGAATGCAGAAGCTGCGCAGCAAGGTGCAGGTAAGCGCGTAATACAGCTGGAATGCATTATGCTGGGTTCTACCTGCATTCCGCTTGCCTGCACCTCAGCGAGTGCAAAGTAAATGGAAAGGGGCTGCATTTCTTTTCCTGCATTTCCCTTCAGTGGAACCCATGAAAGATCTGCGCAGGGGAATGCAGGTAAGAACTCCATGAAATCCACGTTACGCGTTTCCCTTCTGCCTGAAATACCAAAGTTCTGCAGCTTTTCTCCCATCACTCCTAATATGTAGTGATGAGCGAATCTGAGTGAATTTGCGATTTGTTTTGTTTTGTTTTTGTCACGCGTGTTATTTTTTGCAGCAAGCACGGCTATTTTTCTTTACAAGCCCGTGCCCATTTGGCGCTGAAGTTTCGCAAAACAATTCGCCAATGGCAAAATGCGTAAATTAGCTGAGAATCCACGCCTGGCGAAAACATTTGCTAACTACTACTAATATGTGTAGGCTGGGGGCACATAGAACCCAGGGAATTGAGGAGAGTTCTCTGTTATCTGATATGGGCATTGAACCTGGGCCCAGGGGGGTATTTATAATAAGGCACCCGAGGGACTGTGCCTAGGGCGGCAGGTTTTGGGGGGACGGCCCTTGGGTGCCATAGGAAATGCGGTGATGGAGCTGGTGGAAGAGGGGTAGGGGGGTCACAGCTCTTTGGAAGTGCACGACGTAGGGGTATATTTAGGGCACAGTTGTGATTGTCTGTCATATTTGTACTGTCAGTCGCCATGTCAACCTAAGCTCCATTAATTAAATTTTGTAATGTTTTCAATAAACAACATAAGAACCCTATGAAAATCAGGGCTGTGGCATAAGAATGGAGCCAAATACTCAAATCACCTATTATTGGTTTATGTATAGTGCAACACATTCTCAGGATGTCTATGAAGATTTTCATTCATCCATGTCATGGTATATCTAGTATAAATAAATTTGAAGCAACTGGACTTGTTTAGTAAACAAGTCCAGTTGCTTCAAATTTATTTATACTAGATACATTCTCAGGAGTTTGTCTCTCTACTAATACAGCGCCCCCTAGTGGCACCATTATGGGAGGTGTTAGAGCCCCAATAAATTCATTTGCATACAATTCACCTGGCAGTGCCTTAGCACCTGTATAACGGCTTGGATGGAAAAGCAGGTGGTTTGTTGACTGAAGGCTCAGTCCCTTATTGGAAAGTCTTCCTGCCGGCACCAGTGAATTAACAGGTACCTTATTGTTCTTACTAGGACTGACCGGGTCCGTCTGCAGATATATATTCCATGTTGAGCTTGGGGATTTGTCTCCACTTCTGCTTCTCTCTAATCCAATTATCATGCCGATTCTGGCTGAACTAATTAGCCAGTTACCTGGAATACTGGCCACACCTTGCTATGGGGGCCCTGGTTAGCTCTCACTATCACACAGAGGCAAAGCACTGAGCTCAGTTCCAGGTTGTTCCCAGGGTCGGACTGGGGGTGCAGGGCTAGAGCTTTCTGCTAGAGCAGAGTATGTGTATTTTATATCCCTTCAGGGTTGGACTGGGGGTGCACGGCTAGAGCAGAGTATGTGTATTTTATATCCCTTCAGGGTCAGACTGGGGGTGCAGGGCTAGAGCAGAGTATGTGTATTTTATATCCCTTCAGGGTGGGACTGGGGGTGCAGGGCTAGAGCAGAGTATGTGTATTTTATATCCCTTCAGGGTGGGACTGGGGGTGCAGGGCTAGAGCAGAGTATGTGTATTTTATATCCCTTCAGGGTGGGACTGGGGGTGCAGGGCTAGAGCAGAGTATGTGTATTTTATATCCCTTCAGGGTTGGACTGGGGGTGCACGGCTAGAGCAGAGTATGTGTATTTTATATCCCTTCAGGGTCGGACTGGGGGTGCACGGCTAGAGCTTTCTGCTAGAGCAGAGTATGTGTGTTTTATATCCCTTCAGGGTCGGACTGGGGGTGCACGGCTAGAGCTTTCTGCTAGAGCAGAGTATGTGTATTTTATATCCCTTCAGGGTCAGACTGGGGGTGCACGGCTAGAGCAGAGTATGTGTATTTTATATCCCTTCACGGTTGGACTGGGGGTGCACGGCTAGAGCAGAGTATGTGTATTTTATATCCCTTCAGGGTTGGACTGGGGGTGCACGGCTAGAGCAGAGTATGTGTATTTTATATCCCTTCAGGGTCGGACTGGGGGTGCACGGCTAGAGCTTTCTGCTAGAGCAGAGTATGTGTGTTTTATATCCCTTCAGGGTCGGACTGGGGGTACACGGCTAGAGGAGAGTATGTGTATTTTATATCCCTTCACGGTTGGACTGGGGGTGCACGGCTAGAGCAGAGTATGTGTATTTTATATCCCTTCACGGTTGGACTGGGGGTGCACGGCTAGAGCAGAGTATGTGTATTTTATATCCCTTCACGGTTGGACTGGGGGTGCACGGCTAGAGCAGAGTATGTGTATTTTATATCCCTTCACGGTTGGACTGGGGGTGCAGGGCTAGAGCAGAGTATGTGTATTTTATATCCCTTCACGGTTGGACTGGGGGTGCAGGGCTAGAGCAGAGTATGTGTATTTTATATCCCTTCAGGGTTGGACTGGGGGTGCAGGGCTAGAGCAGAGTATGTGTATTTTATATCCCTTCAGGGTGGGACTGGGGGTGCAGGGCTAGAGCAGAGTATGTGTATTTTATATCCCTTCAGGGTGGGACAGGGGGTGCAGGGCTAGAGCAGAGTATGTGTATTTTATATCCCTTCAGGGTGGGACTGGGGGTGCAGGGCTAGAGCAGAGTATGTGTATTTTATATCCCTTCAGGGTGGGACTGGGGGTGCAGGGCTAGAGCAGAGTATGTGTATTTTATATCCCTTCAGGGTGGGACAGGGGGTGCAGGGCTAGAGCAGAGTATGTGTATTTTATATCCCTTCAGGGTGGGACTGGGGGTGCAGGGCTAGAGCAGAGTATGTGTGTTTTATATCCCTTCAGGGGATACATGAAATAGTTGGCAGCCACCAATCGCTCAAAAGTGACTCCCATTGTAGGTCGCCCATGGTTATTGTCAGATACACAATAATGCGCTGATTTATCCTTATCCGACTGAAATTTTCTAACCTGTCCCATCGACTAAATGACCAATTGCCACACATGGTCTTAAAATGGTACAAAATGTAGTTTCCTACGATTATATTGGTGTGTGTATGGCCAGCTTAATGGGGCTGTTCACCTTTGAGCTAACTTTCAGTTTGATGTAGAGAGTAATATTCTGACACAATTTGCAATTGGTCTTCATTTTTTATTTGTAGTTTTTAAATTATGTTGGTGTTTGTTCAGCAGCTCTCCAGTTTGGAGCTTCAGCAGTTATCTGGATGCTAGGGTCCAAAATACCTTAGCAGCCAGGGAGTGATTTGAATGAGAGACAGGAATATGAATAGTAGAGACCCAAATAGAAAAATAAGTAATGTAAAGCAACAATGATAATAAAGCTGGAGCCTCACAAAGCAATATTTTTCTGGCTTGAAAGCTACAAGGAGTTAGAAGGCAAATAATAAATATATATATATATATATATATATATTGTATATGTATTAACGAAGACCAATTAAAAAGCTGCTTTGAATAAGCCATTCTATAACATAACATTTAACTTACAGGTAAACTGCCCCTTTAAACTCCCTTTGCTTGTCCTGACCCGGCGTGCCTTATCTTATCGCCTGTATGTAGGGATCTCTGCATCGGTTTCAGTGTGCAAAAGAGGAAATATCGCACAGGAGGGAGGGAGGCGAGTCCATTACATTATATGGGGGAGGGAAGGAAAAACCAAAGCAGCCCAGGGGGCACAAACGGGCAGCGCCCCCATCCTGCTACTGTACCATCTGATCATTTCACACAGGAAGCTGGAATAAAGCTGTTGCGCACGGAAACACTACATATCATTGGGGCCCACAGAGATTTTTCCTGCGTTGCACTAAATGATAAGTTACCACACGAGTTTTGCAGAAAGTGAGAAACTCCAACTTCACCAGCCGGCTCATCGCTTTCTGCCAAAGTTGTGTGGTAACTTTTCTCTTATTGCAATGCACCAGTGCCTGACCGTCCCTGGTCACTCAAAGGTTCTCTGCAGCAATCTCTTCCTCTGCCCCGACCCGTACAGAAACCAAAGGCCGGGGGAAGGAGTTGGTAGTGTTGCTAACAGTGGCCACCAAGGCTGACCAGGGGGTGGCAAGGTAATTGCACTGTTGGTGGCCCACTCTCCCTACTATACCTGCTATCCCACAGCCCCAGTCCCTTCCCAGAGGCTATTATCCCACTGCTACTATAGGCACCATCTCTCCCTACTATACCTGCTATCCCACAGCCCCAGTCCCTTCCCAGAGGCTATTATCCCCCCACTGCTACTATAGGCACCATCTCTCCCTACTATACCTGCTATCCAACAGCCACAGTCCCTTCCCAGAGGCTATTATCCCCCCCACTGCTACTATAGGCACCATCTCTCCCTACTATACCTGCTATCCCACAGCCCCAGTCCCTTCCCAGAGGCTATTATCCCACTGCTACTATAGGCACCATCTCTCCCTACTATACCTGCTATCCCACAGCCCCAGTCCCTTCCCAGAGGCTATTATCCCACTGCTACTATAGGCACCATCTCTCCCTACTATACCTGCTATCCCACAGCCCCAGTCCCTTCCCAGAGGCTATTATCCCCCCCACTGCTACTATAGGCACCATCTCTCCCTACTATACCTGCTATCCCACAGCCCCAGTCCCTTCCCAGTCTCCCAGAGGCTATTATCCCCCCACTGCTACTATAGGCACCATCTCTCCCTACTATACCTGCTATCCCACAGCCCCAGTCCCTTCCCAGAGGCTATTATCCCCCCACTGCTACTATAGGCACCATCTCTCCCTACTATACCTGCTATCCAACAGCCACAGTCCCTTCCCAGAGGCTATTATCCCCCCACTGCTACTATAGGCACCATCTCTCCCTACTATACCTGCTATCCCACAGCCCCAGTCCCTTCCCAGAGGTTATTATCCCCCCACTGCTACTATAGGCACCATCTCTCCCTACTATACCTGCTATCCCACAGCCCCAGTCCCTTCCCAGAGGCTATTATCCCCCCACTGTTACTATAGGCACCATCTCTCCCTACTATACCTGCTATCCCACAGCCCCAGTCCCTTCCCAGAGGCTATTATCCCCCCACTGCTACTATAGGCACCATCTCTCCCTACTATACCTGCTATCCCACAGCCCCAGTCCCTTCCCAGTCTCCCAGAGGCTATTATCCCCCCACTGCTACTATAGGCACCATCTCTCCCTACTATACCTGCTATCCCACAGCCCCAGTCCCTTCCCAGAGGCTATTATCCCCCCACTGCTACTATAGGCACCATCTCTCCCTACTATACCTGCTATCCCACAGCCCCAGTCCCTTCCCAGAGGTTATTATCCCCCCACTGCTACTATAGGCACCATCTCTCCCTACTATACCTGCTATCCCACAGCCTCAGTCCCTTCCCAGAGGCTATTATCCCCCCACTGCTACTATAGGCACCATCTCTCCCTACTATACCTGCTATCCCACAGCCTCAGTCCCTTCCCAGAGGCTATTATCCCCCACTGCTACTATAGGCACCATCTCTCCCTACTATACCTGCTATCCCACAGCCCCAGTCCCTTCCCAGAGGTTATTATCCCCCCACTGCTACTATAGGCACCATCTCTTACTTTATCTCATAGAACAGGAACTAAGCACAATACAAATACATCTCTAAAAAGCTAATGAACCTATTCTAAGCAACGTTACACTTTATCTTTGTTATTCTGTTTGTGTTTTGAACTATTGCTATTTTCTATTGCTTGTTTTTCCAGGTTCTCTACTGTTCAACATCCAATCTGACTTTAAAACAACTGTCTGTTTCCTGTACTCTGTCCTTGTAAAACAATGGGCAAAAGAATTACTCAAAATCTAAGGACAATCAAGTTGAAAATACTAAAGTTCTGTTTGTCATTTCTGTTTTTGGCTACATTGGCCTTGATGGCATTCCACTCTTATTTCGTAAATAGAATTTGGATTCCGAGCACAGTGCATCCCAGAATTGTGGGACCCTTGTACCCTTATCTCATAGAGGAACCATTACAATGTAGAGGAGAAGCCCCATTCTTAGTGCTGCTCATCCCTTCCATGCCCCAAGATGTTCTTGTCAGGGACGCCCTGAGGAAGACTTGGGCCAATGAAAGTTTAATCCCTGGAATCTCCATCAAAAGGATTTTCCTTCTGGGCAGGTCCTTTGTTAATGACATAGAAATATCTGTGGAACAAGAGAGTTCTACATTCCATGATATCGTCCAACAGGATTTCCTGGACACCTACCATAATCTGACCGTCAAAACACTGATGGGTATAGAGTGGGTTAGCCGTCTCTGCCCCCGAGCCAGCTATGTCATGAAGGTGGACGCTGACATGTTCTTCAACCCTTGGTTCCTGGTGAGGCGGATCTTACAGCCGGAGAAGCCCCTCAAGCTGGAATTTTTCACCGGGTTGATAATAACAATCGGCATGCCCTTCAGGAACAGGGGAAGCAAGTGGTATATACCATACGCAACGTACCCTAAATTTTTTTACCCTTATTACTGTTCCGGCACAGGCTATGTCTTCTCCGGGGACTTGTCACCAAGGATATACAAAGAAGCAATGGGGTTGACCCTTTTTCCATTTGAGGATGTCTTTGTAGGTATCTGCTTAGAAAGGATGGGGGTTCAGATCTCCAAGCCTGGGGGCAAATGGTTTTCACAAGAAAGGGCAGAGTACAATAGGTGCCAATTTACCAAGCTTGTTACTGATCATCATTACAGCCCAGACGAGTTGCTGAAGTTGTGGCCTGATTTCCTCAAGGCTCTGGATGACTGCACTTGAAAGATGAAGAGCAATGGGCTCATAATACTTCTTACTCCCCTCTTGTTCATGCCGTTAGTCATAATGTCTGGGGTTGAGACTTTTGTTTGAGCTGTGGGTTCTCTGTGTTCCCCAAAGTGCTATAACATGGGGTATCTTGAATGCACTGCTTAACTCGGACTGGAAATGTTTCTGATTGAGATGCTGCTGCCACTGCCCATAATCGGCTAGGAAGAGAAAGCCCCGCCTCCCTGACTCTTTAGAGAAAAGCGAAGGAGTCAGATCTGTGGTGACCTTAAACAAACATTTCAGTGTAAAAATAAAACTGGGTAAATAGGCTGCGGAACAGGAAGCTGCCTGATAGGCTACTGTAATACAGAGCAAAAGGGTGGGAAAGTCTTCAAAAACCTTTGATGGATCTGCAAGGGGCGGAATCTTTGATATAATTGTTTAATAATAATTGTATATGCATAGTAATTTAAATAAATTTTTTTTTTTTTTTATATGGTGTCTTCTAAGCTCAGAAAATGATTTCCCTTAATCGGCCTTAGTACAACAGGTAACCTAAGCAACAACTAGTGGGGTAACTATAGAGCAGGGATCCCCAACCTTTGCTACTCATAAGCCACACTCAGATGTAAAAAGTGTTGAGGAGCCACAGAAGCATGAAAAAAGTTATTTGGTGGTGCCAAATAAGGGCTGTGATTGGCTGTTTGGTAGCCCCATGTGGGCTGCTGGCCTGCTGGAGGCTCTGCTTGGAGTAATACAATGTCTCTGAACTTCCAAAACTTGTCCCCAAACCAGAGATTTATAAATGGCACCTACTTTGAGGCCACTGGGAGCAACACCCAAGGGGTTGGTGAGCAACATGTTGCCCCTGAGCCACTGGTTGGGGATCCCTGTTATTGAGGGAGCAGAGTTATTTGACTTGATGGACCAAATGGGGCAGATTCATAAAATGTTTGGGAATGAGATATTCCATAAAGTTTAGGGGACCAGAAATGATTTTTCCTGTGGGGCACAAAGGCCTGGGCCTAGGGTGGCACGGATTAAGGGGCAACATGCCACCCAGCTGCACCTGAGCTCACACCCAGAGTACTGGAGTCTGGGTGCGCCGGGGATTTCTGTGCTTCCGGTCCTCAGTGCTCCGTGTGTGAGCTAATCGGACACGGGATTCTTGGAAGGGGGGGGCACTGGGCACAGTTTCTAGTTATGCCCCTGGCACTATATCATACCTCCCAGCTATCCAGGTATGGGAATCAAGGTCTTGCCAGTCATGTCTCTGCTTTTGATAATCTATTCTGGTATCATTTATGTAATTACATGGGAGCATTTGGAACTAGAGGTCCCTTTAAACATCTAATTAGAACTTGTTATAGCGCCCAAAGTTCAGTGGCAGGGGATTTCAGCTCCTTTTCATACATGGATTTTTGGATAAGGGAGCCATAATCCATAGTTTTGGATCTCCATACTTTAAATCTACTAACAAATCATTTAACCATTAAATAAACCCAATAGGGCTGTTCTGCCCCCAATAAGGGGTAATTATATCTTAGTTGGGATCAAGTACAGGTACTGTTTTATTATTACAGAGAAAAGGGAATCATTTAACCATTAAATACACCCAATAGGGCTGTTCTGCCCCCAATAAGGGGTAATTATATCTTAGTTGGGATCAAGTACAGGTACTGTTTTATTATTACAGAGAAAAGGGAATCATTTAACCATTAAATAAACCCAATAGGGCTGTTCTGCCCCAATAAGGGGTAATTATATCTTGGTTGGGATCAAGTACAGGTACTGTTTTATTATTACAGAGAAAAGGGAATCATTTAACCATTAAATACACCCAATAGGGCTGTTCTGCCCCCAATAAGGGGTAATTATATCTTAGTTGGGATCAAGTACAGGTACTGTTTTATTATTACAGAGAAAAGGGAATCATTTAACCATGAAATAAATCCAATAGGGCTGTTCTGCCCGCAATAAGGGGTAATTATATCTTAGTTGGGATCAAGTACAGGTACTGTTTTATTATTACAGAGAAAAGGGAATCATTTAACCATGAAATAAACCCAATAGGGCTGTTCTGCCCCCAATAAGGAGACCCAGGGAGTTACAAGAAGTAACCCTACGTTGGGCATTGAGTGCACAGCAAGTTTGGCTTTAAATATTTAAATTTCGCGCCATTGTTACGTCATACGCAGTGCGGAAATAAGTGCGCATGCGCGCGGCAAAATACAGGACGTGCGGCAAAAAGGCAGCGGGCGCGCGCATAGAGTAAGAGCATGTCAGGTGTCACCACACGGGAAGCGGTGGGCGTCCCTGCCGACCCCCCTAGACCACCAAGTATAGTTACAAGACCCTATACAGGTACTCAAACCTCTTACTCCGCCTCTCCAGCCCCTATAAAGGTACTCAAACCTCTTACTCCACCTCTCCAGCCCCTATACAGGTACTCGGACCTCTTACTCTGCCTCTCCAGCCCCTATACAGGTACTTAAACCTCTTACTCTGCCGCTCCAGTCCCTATACAGGTACTCAAACCTTTTACTCTGCCTCTCCAGCCCCTATACAGGTACTCAAACCTCTTACTCCACCTCTCCAGCCCTTATTAAAGTACTCAAACCTCTTACTCTGCCTCTTCAGCCCCTATACAGGTACTCAGACCTCTTACTCTGCCTCTCCAGCCCCTATACAGGTACTTAAACCTCTTACTCTGCCGCTCCAGCCCCTATACAGGTACTCAAACCTTTTACTTTGCCTCTCCAGCGCCTATACAGGTACTCAAACCTCTTACTTGGCCTCCCCAGCCCCTATACAGGTACTCAAACCTCTTACTCTGCCTCTCCAGCCCCTATACAGGTACTCAAACTCAAAGGGTTTTTGGTCCTGAACAGAGATCTTGGGAACCCACTACTAATGTTCACACTGACTTCTAGGGTGTCCATAGGCTGCTTTATGAGAGAGAAGGGATGTTATGTTGCTTCTGCCAATATAAGTGTCAACTTGCTGGTTAGTCTCCTCCAATCAGCATTGGGAGGCGGCTTCTTAGAGTTCCTGTCCCCTACTTGCCTGAGCAAATGGGGTTTCTGTAGAGTTAGGGCTTTAGTTTAGGCATGTTTGCAATAAACTTGCAAAGGCTTGCGCTGCTTATTATTGCTTTGCAGTGCCAGTACTTGCTCTTTTTCAGACTATTTGGGATGGTGCTGATCCCTCCAGCATCTGTGCACCAAGCTTCACTGTTTGGAGAGCCAGGGTGTGCGGGTAAGAGTTTTTACTTTTTTTGCTTTAGTTTAGGCAGCCGTGATCCTTTAGTTATCTATAGAGATGTAGCGAACTGTTCGCCGGAGAACTAATTCGCACGAAAATCGGGTGTTCGCAAGTTCGCGAACTTTTAGCGAAGTTCGCAATTTTGGGTTCGCCTTAGCTGGAGCCAAATTTTGACCTCTCACCCCAGAGCCAGCAGATATATGTCAGCCAATCAGGCAGCTCTCCCTCCTGGACCACCCCCGGACCACTCCCTTCCATATATAAACCGAAGCCCAGCAGCCATTTTACATTCTGCCTGTGTGTGCTTGATGAGTTAGCATAGGGAGAGAAGCTGTGCAGGGGTTTGAGGGACAGTTTAGGTAGCTTTGCTGACTAGTAATCTACTTTCTACTGCTCTGTATGTAGCTGCTGTGGGCAGCTGTCCTGCTGATCTCATCTGCTGTAACCCAATAGTCCTTGTAAGGACTGCTTTTATTTTCTGATTACTGTTACTCTTCTTTTCATTGTGTACTGCAGCTCTGTCTGTGTGTGTTGGAGACAGGTGTGCTGCTCATAGTAGTGCACTAAGCACCAACCACACATTCACATCATTTTTTTTATTTGTGTTTTTTTACTTTGCTACTGTAATTTATAGAGCCCAGTGCTATTAGTCTAGCTGTGTTGGGGACTGGTGTGCTGCTCCTAGTAGTTCACCCCCAGCACCAACCAGAGATCACTTTTTTTTTATTATTAATATATTTTTTTTTTTTTAATTTAAGTTACTGTTCTTTAATGTGTCCAGTGCTGTTTGCTGTTATTCATAGTAGTGCACCAAACACGTTACACACAGTAGTGACATTGCATTGCAATAAAATCACCTGAGCGATGTTTTTCCACCAGCAATAATATATTCCGTATCCACTACTGCGGCGTTTTGTCTTTGCGTGTGAACCGCCTGTAACCTTTACACGACTTGATTGGCATGTAGACGCCGGACGTTTTAAAGCAGTTTATTACACAAGTTTAGAAATGCAGTGTGATTTCTGCCCTTTACAGCACAAAACGCAACGCTCTGTCAACAACGTATTTTTCAGAGAAATTTTTGCCCTTGATCCCCCTCCTGCATGCCACTGTCCAGGTCGTGGCACCCTTTAAACAACTTTAAAATCAGTTTTCTGGCCAGAAATGGCTTTTCTAGGTTTTAAAGTTCGCCTTCCCATTGAAGTCTATGGGGTTCGCAAAGTTCGCAAAAGTTCGCACTTTTTGGTGGAAGTTCACGAACGGGTTCGCGAACTTTTTTTGTGAGGTTCGCTACATCTCTAGTTATCTATAATTTAGGCATGTCTGGCCCAGAGCTTCATAAATCTGCATTGTTTGGCTGATACTTTGTGTATGATCCTGTCTGCTTCTTTATAACTCCCTTACTAGTAGCCCCATTCTTTGTACAGGTAAGGGACCCATTATCTGGAAACCCATTATTCAGAAAGTTCCCAAATTGCGGAAAGAACATCTCCCATAGACTCCATTTTGATTAAGTAATTCACTTTTTTTAAAAAGTATTCCCTTTTCTCTGTAATAATAAAACAGTACCTGTACTTGATCCCAACTAAGATATAATTACCCCTTATTGGGGCAGAACAGCCCTATTGGGTTTATTTAATGGTTAAATGATTCCCTTTTCTCTGTAATAATAAAACAGTCCCTGTACTTGATCCCAACTAAGATATAATTACCCCTTATTGGGGCAGAACAGCCCTATTGGGTTTATTTAATGGTTAAATGATTCCCTTTTCTCTGTAATAATAAAACAGTACCTGTACTTGATCCCAACTAAGATATAATTACCCCTTATTGGGGGCAGAACAGCCCTATTGGGTTTATTTCATGGTTAAATGATTCCCTTTTCTCTGTAATAATAAAACAGTACCTGTACTTGATCCCAACTAAGATATAATTACCCCTTATTGGGGCAGAACAGCCCTATTGGGTTTATTTAATGGTTAAATGATTCCCTTTTCTCTGTAATAATAAAACAGTATCTGTACTTGATCCCAACTAAGATATAATTACCCCTTATTGGGGCAGAACAGCCCTATTGGGTTTATTTAATGGTTAAATGATTCCCTTTTCTCTGTAATAATAAAACAGTACCTGTACTTGATCCCAACTAAGATATAATTACCCCTTATTGGGGGCAGAACAGCCCTATTGGGTTTATTTAATGGTTAAATGATTCCCTTTTCTCTGTAATAATAAAACAGTACCTGTACTTGATCCCAACTAAGATATAATTACCCCTTATTGGGGGCAGAACAGCCCTATTGGGTTTATTTAATGGTTAAATGATTCCCTTTTCTCTGTAATAATAAAACAGTACCTGTACTTGATCCCAACTAAGATATAATTACCCCTTATTGGGGGCAGAACAGCCCTATTGGGTTTATTTCATGGTTAAATGATTCCCTTTTCTCTGTAATAACCCTCTTTTGGCTACTGTTGTACTTCTAACAAGCATTTACCTGCGTGTGGCGCTACAGGAGCCTGTGCCTCCGCTTATCTGGAAGAGCAGGTATGCTGTTAATTGGCGTGCCTCCTCCCAGGGTAGGGACAGGTTGAACTGTAACACCCCTCCCTGGGAAGCTTCTCTGGGTTATCTGTGCAGTCCTCCAAATGTAGGGACTCCCAGCAACTCCCGGTACCTTGCCCCCCTTGGGGTGGTTGCTTACCAGGCAGTTGAGGATCCACTCTTTGAGGAATTGACTAGGACACTGGAAGTGCTAATTAACCAAATGAACTTCTTTATTGTATTCACACAGAATCCCCAATAAAGTTGATATGCAGGTTCAGGTACCTTTCTCTTTACTTCTCCTAGGAGACCCTCTTATTTAGGGCTACACCCCACAGTGTCTGTGTCACTGTATCACTGCAGGGTGATACAGTGACACAGACAGGAGGGAGCTATGGGACATGGAGTCTTTCCCTCCCACTGCAGGGTGATACAGTGACACAGGAGGGGGCTATGGGACACGGAGTCTGCCCCTCCCATTGCAGGGTGATACAGTGACACAGACAGGAGGGGGCTATGGGACACGGAGTCTGCCCCTCCCACTGCAGGGTGATACAGTGACACAGACAGGAGGGAGCTATGGGACACGGAGTCTGCCCCTCCCACTGCAGGGTGATACAGTGACACAGACAGGAGCGAACTATGGGACACGGAGTCTGCCCCTCCCACTGCAGGGTGATACAGTGACACAGACAGGAGGGGGCTATGGGACACAGAGTCTGTCCCCTCCCACTGCAGGGTGATACAGTGACACAGACAGGAGGGGGCTATGGGACACGGAGTCTGCCCCTCCCACTGCAGGGTGATACAGTGACACAGACAGGAGGGGGCTATGGGACACGGAGTCTGTCCCTCCCACTGCAGGGTGATACAGTGGCACAGACAGGAGGGAGCTATGGGACACGGAGTCTGTCCCTCCCACTGCAGGGTGATACAGTGACACAGACAGGAGGGAGCTATGGGACATGGAGTCTTTCCCTCCCACTGCAGGGTGATACAGTGACACAGGAGGGGGCTATGGGACACGGAGTCTGCCCCTCCCATTGCAGGGTGATACAGTGACACAGACAGAAGGGGGCTATGGGACACGGAGTCTGCCCCTCCCACTGCAGGGTGATACAGTGACACAGACAGGAGGGAGCTATGGGACACGGAGTCTGCCCCTCCCACTGCAGGGTGATACAGTGACACAGACAGGAGGGAACTATGGGACACGGAGTCTGCCCCTCCCACTGCAGGGTGATACAGTGACACAGACAGGAGGGGGCTATGGGACACAGAGTCTGTCCCCTCCCACTGCAGGGTGATACAGTGACACAGACAGGAGGGGGCTATGGGACACGGAGTCTGCCCCTCCCACTGCAGGGTGATACAGTGACACAGACAGGAGGGAGCTATGGGACATGGAGTCTTTCCCTCCCACTGCAGGGTGATACAGTGACACAGGAGGGGGCTATGGGACACGGAGTCTGCCCCTCCCATTGCAGGGTGATACAGTGACACAGACAGGAGGGGGCTATGGGACACGGAGTCTGCCCCTCCCACTGCAGGGTGATACAGTGACACAGACAGGAGGGAACTATGGGACACGGAGTCTGCCCCTCCCACTGCAGGGTGATACAGTGACACAGACAGGAGGGGGCTATGGGACACAGAGTCTGTCCCCTCCCACTGCAGGGTGATACAGTGACACAGACAGGAGGGGGCTATGGGACACGGAGTCTGCCCCTCCCACTGCAGGGTGATACAGTGACACAGACAGGAGGGGGCTATGGGACACGGAGTCTGTCCCTCCCACTGCAGGGTGATACAGTGACACAGACAGGAGGGAGCTATGGGACATGGAGTCTTTCCCTCCCACTGCAGGGTGATACAGTGACACAGGAGGGGGCTATGGGACACGGAGTCTGCCCCTCCCATTGCAGGGTGATACAGTGACACAGACAGGAGGGGGCTATGGGACACGGAGTCTGCCCCTCCCACTGCAGGGTGATACAGTGACACAGACAGGAGGGAGCTATGGGACACGGAGTCTGCCCCTCCCACTGCAGGGTGATACAGTGACACAGACAGGAGGGAACTATGGGACACGGAGTCTGCCCCTCCCACTGCAGGGTGATACAGTGACACAGACAGGAGGGGGCTATGGGACACAGAGTCTGTCCCCTCCCACTGCAGGGTGATACAGTGACACAGACAGGAGGGGGCTATGGGACACGGAGTCTGCCCCTCCCACTGCAGGGTGATACAGTGACACAGACAGGAGGGGGCTATGGGACACGGAGTCTGTCCCTCCCACTGCAGGGTGATACAGTGACACAGACAGGAGGGAGCTATGGGACATGGAGTCTTTCCCTCCCACTGCAGGGTGATACAGTGACACAGGAGGGGGCTATGGGACACGGAGTCTGCCCCTCCCATTGCAGGGTGATACAGTGACACAGACAGAAGGGGGCTATGGGACACGGAGTCTGCCCCTCCCACTGCAGGGTGATACAGTGACACAGACAGGAGGGAGCTATGGGACACGGAGTCTGCCCCTCCCACTGCAGGGTGATACAGTGACACAGACAGGAGGGAACTATGGGACACGGAGTCTGCCCCTCCCACTGCAGGGTGATACAGTGACACAGACAGGAGGGGGCTATGGGACACAGAGTCTGTCCCCTCCCACTGCAGGGTGATACAGTGACACAGACAGGAGGGGGCTATGGGACACGGAGTCTGCCCCTCCCACTGCAGGGTGATACAGTGACACAGACAGGAGGGGGCTATGGGACACGGAGTCTGTCCCTCCCACTGCAGGGTGATACAGTGACACAGACAGGAGGGAGCTATGGGACATGGAGTCTTTCCCTCCCACTGCAGGGTGATACAGTGACACAGGAGGGGGCTATGGGACACGGAGTCTGCCCCTCCCATTGCAGGGTGATACAGTGACACAGACAGGAGGGGGCTATGGGACACGGAGTCTGCCCCTCCCACTGCAGGGTGATACAGTGACACAGACAGGAGGGAGCTATGGGACACGGAGTCTGCCCCTCCCACTGCAGGGTGATACAGTGACACAGACAGGAGGGAACTATGGGACACGGAGTCTGCCCCTCCCACTGCAGGGTGATACAGTGACACAGACAGGGGGGGGCTATGGGACACAGAGTCTGTCCCCTCCCACTGCAGGGTGATACAGTGACACAGACAGGAGGGGGCTATGGGACACGGAGTCTGCCCCTCCCACTGCAGGGTGATACAGTGACACAGACAGGAGGGGGCTATGGGACACGGAGTCTGTCCCTCCCACTGCAGGGTGATACAGTGACACAGACAGGAGGGAGCTATGGGACATGGAGTCTTTCCCTCCCACTGCAGGGTGATACAGTGACACAGGAGGGGGCTATGGGACACGGAGTCTGCCCCTCCCATTGCAGGGTGATACAGTGACACAGACAGGAGGGGGCTATGGGACACGGAGTCTGCCCCTCCCACTGCAGGGTGATACAGTGACACAGACAGGAGGGAGCTATGGGACACGGAGTCTGCCCCTCCCACTGCAGGGTGATACAGTGACACAGACAGGAGGGAACTATGGGACACGGAGTCTGCCCCTCCCACTGCAGGGTGATACAGTGACACAGACAAGAGGGGGCTATGGGACACGGAGTCTGTCCCTCCCACTGCAGGGTGATACAGTGACACAGACAGGAGGGGGCTATGGGACACGGAGTCTGCCCCTCCCACTGCAGGGTGATACAGTGACACAGACAGGAGGGGGCTATGGGACATGGAGTCTGCCCCTCCCACTGCAGGGTGATACAGTGACACAGACAGGAGGGGGCTATGGGACACGGAGTCTGTCCCTCCCACTGCAGGGTGATACAGTGACACAGACAGGAGGGAGCTATGGGACATGGAGTCTGTCCCTCCCACTGCAGGGTGATACAGTGACACAGACAGGAGGGGGCTATGGGACACTGAGTATTGCAGCCTGTAGGCTTCCTGCCAATAATATTAATAGGGGAGGTGTTTAAAAATGTAGGAAGTCTGTTTTTTTTTTTTTTTTACAACTACAGTAAATTGGCGTTATCTCATAATAAAAGAGAAAGTTTCTGTTAATAAAACATCATGAATCAGTAATAAAACAATTCTCATGTCACAGGGCTGGTACCTGAATTGGCAAAGGGTTGTGAATATGATAATGGAAAAATTACCTTTTTAAAAAGATTTGCCTGCAGAATAATCTGTTTTTTATGCTATGACAGGTTTACTGGCAGTTTTACCTCCTGATAGTATGTTACAAGGGCTTGGAAGAAGGAACTGTTTTTGTCTATCTGCTATTAACTGCCACAGCCCCTTCCCACTGCTACTATAGGCACCATCTCTCCCAACTATACCTGCTATCCCACAGCCCCAGTCCCTTCCCAGAGGCTATTATCCCCCCACTGCTACTATAGGCACCATCTCTCCCAACTATACCTGCTATCCCACAGCCCCAGTCCCTTCCCAGAGGCTATTATCCCCCCACTGCTACTATAGGCACCATCTCTCCCTACTATACCTGCTATCCCACAGCCCCAGTCCCTTCCCAGAGGCTATTATCCCCCCACTGCTACTATAGGCACCATCTCTCCCTACTATACCTGCTATCCCACAGCCCCAGTCCCTTCCCAGAGGCTATTATCCCCCCCACTGCTACTATAGGCACCATCTCTCCCTACTATACCTGCTATCCCACAGCCCCAGTCCCTTCCCAGAGGCTATTATCCCCCCACTGCTACTATAGGCACCATCTCTCCCTACTATACCTGCTATCCCACAGCCCCAGTCCCTTCCCAGAGGCTATTATCCCCCCACTGCTACTATAGGCACCATCTCTCCCTACTATCCCACAGCCCCAGTCCCTTCCCAGAAGCTATTATCCCCCCACTGCTACTATAGGCACCATCTCTCCCTACTATACCTGCTATCCCACAGCCCCAGTCCCTTCCCAGAGGCTATTATCCCCCCACTGCTACTATAGGCACCATCTCTCCCTACTATCCCTCAGCCCCAGTCCCTTCCCAGAAGCTATTATCCCCCCACTGCTACTATAGGCACCATCTCTCCCTACTATACCTGCTATCCCACAGCCACAGTCCCTTCCAAGAGGCTATTATCCCACTGCTACTATAGGCACCATCTCTCCCTACTATACCTGCTATCCCACAGCCCCAGTCCCTTCCCAGAGGCTATTATCCCCCCACTGCTACTATAGGCACCATCTCTCCCTACTATACCTGCTATCCCACAGCCCCAGTCCCTTCCCAGAGGCTATTATCCCACTGCTACTATAGGCACCACCTCTCCCTACTATACCTGCTATCCCACAGCCCCAGTCCCTTCCCAGAGGCTATTATCCCACTGCTACTATAGGCACCATCTCTCCCTACTATACCTACTATCCCAAAGCCACAGTCCCTTCCCAGAGGCTATTATCCCCCCACTGCTACTATAGGCACCATCTCTCCCTACTATACCTGCTATCCCACAGCCCCAGTCCCTTCCCAGAGGCTATTACCCCCCCCCACTGCTACTACCCTGTTTCCCCGAAAATAGGACATCCTCCGAAAGTAAGGCACCCCCCCGATTTTTCACCACCCTTGGAAAATAAGGCTCCCCCCGAAAATAAGACACCCACCTAGGGCTGGGCGATAAATCTCGCCCAAACGATGGAATAAATGTGTACTGTATTCTTCTTCATGGAAAAATAAGACATCCCCTGAAAATAGGACCTAGTGCATATTTTGGAGCTTAAAATATAAGACAGTGTCTTATTTTTGGGGAAACACGGTATAGGCACCATCTCTTACTTTATCTCATAGGACAGGAACAGAAACTAAGCACAATACAAATACATCTCTAAAAAGCTAATGAACCTATTCTAAGCAACGTTACACTTTGTCTTTGTGATTTTGTTTGTGTTTTGAACTATTACTATTTTCTATTGCTTGTTTTTCCAGGTTCTCTACTGTTCATCGTCCAATCTGACTTTAAAACAACTGTCTGTTTCCTGTACTCTGTCCTTGTAAAACAATGGGCAAAAGAATTACTCAAAATCTAAGGACAATCAAAGTGAAAATACTAAAGTTCTGTTTGTCATTTCTGTTTTTGGCTACATTGGCCTTGATGGCATTCCACCCTTATTTCGTAAATAGAATTTGGATTCCGAGCACAGTTCATCCCAGAATTGTGGGACCCTTGTACCCTTATCTCATAGAGGAGCCATTACAATGTAGAGGAGAAGCCCCATTCTTAGTGCTGCTCATCCCTTTCATGCCCCAAGATGTTCTTGTCAGGGACACCCTGAGGAAGACTTGGGCCAATGAAAGTTTAATCCCTGGAATCTCCATCAAAAGGATTTTCCTTCTGGGCAGGTCCTTTGTTAATGACATAGAAATATCTGTGGAACAAGAGAGTTCTACATTCCATGATATCGTCCAACAGGATTTCCTGGACACCTATCGGAATCTGACCGTCAAAACACTGATGGGTATAGAGTGGGTTAGCCGTCTCTGCCCCCGAGCCAGCTATGTCATGAAGGTGGACGCTGACATGTTCTTCAACCCTTGGTTCCTGGTGAGGCGGATCTTACAGCCGGAGAAGCCTCTCAAGCTAGAATTTTTCACAGGGTTGATAATAACAATCGGCATGCCCTTCAGGAACAGGGGAAGCAAGTGGTATATACCATACGCAACGTACCCTAAATTTTTTTACCCTTATTACTGTTCCGGCACAGGCTATGTCTTCTCCGGGGACTTGTCACCAAGGATATACAAAGAAGCAATGGGGTTGACCCTTTTTCCATTTGAGGATGTCTTTGTAGGTATCTGCTTAGAAAGGATGGGGGTTCAGATCTCCAAGCCTGGGGGCAAATGGTTCTCACAACGAAGGGCAGAGTACAATGGGCTCATAATACTTCTTAATCCCCTCTTGTTCATGCCGTTAGTCACACTGTCTGGGGTTGAGACTTTTGTTTGAGCTGTGGGTTCTCTGTGTTCCCCAAAGTGCTATAACATGGGGTATCTTGAATGCACTGCTTAACTCGGACTGGAAATGTTTCTGATTGAGATGCTGCTGCCACTGCCCATAATCGGCTAGGAAGAGAAAGCCCCGCCTCCCTGACTCTTTAGAGAAAAGCGAAGGAGTCAGATCTGTGGTGACCTTAAACAAACATTTCAGTGTAAAAATAAAACTGGGTAAATAGGCTGTGCAAAAAGCTAACAAAAAATGTAATCTATAAAGGCTGGCGTGAGCAGATTTCCAACATAATAGCCAGTAGTGTTCTGGTTATTTGTTAGGCATCTGCTCACTTCAGCCTTTATAGATTACATTTTTGCCTAACTAGCTATATTGAAAACATGTTTTATATAAAAACTTAATTTTGCTCAGTCTGTCTATTCAGCTAGTTTCATGTTTACACGAACAGTTCCTTTTTATGAACAAGCACAACTTAAAGCTTTTATGTAGCAAGATAGAAATGTGCAAAGGTGAATTTCCTGTTTCACCCCTGACTTCCTGGTCTGCGGAAGAGGAAGCTGCTTGATAGGCTACTGTAATACAGAGCAAAAGGGTGGGAAACTCTTCAAAAACCTTTGATGGATCTGCAAGAGGCGGAATCTTTGATATAATTGTTTAATAATAATTGTATATACATAGTAATTTAAATAAATTTGGTTTTTTTTATATGGTGTCTTTTAAGCTCAGAAAATGATTTCCCCTAATCGGCCTTAGTACAACAGGTAACCTAAGCAACAACTAGTGGGGTAACTATAGAGCAGGGATCCCCAACCTTTGCTAATCATAAGCCACACTCAGATGTAAGAAGTGTTGGGGAGCCACAGAAGCATGAAAAAAAGGGCTATTCTGCCCCCAATAAGGGGTAATTATATCCTATTTGGGATCAAGTACAGGTACTGTTTTATTATTACAGAGAAAAGGGAATCATTTAACCATGAAATAAACCCAATAGGGCTGTTCTGCCCCCAATAAGGGGTAATTATATCCTATTTGGGATCAAGTACAGGTACTGTTTTATTATTACAGAGAAAAGGGAATCATTTAACCATGAAATAAACCCAATAGGACTGTTCTGCCCTCCAATAAGGGGTAATTATATCCTATTTGGGATCAAGTACAGGTACTGTTTTATTATTACAGAGAAAAGGGAATCATTTAACCATGAAATAAACCCAATAGGGCTGTTCTGCCCCCAATAAGGGGTAATTATATCCTATTTGGGATCAAGTACAGGTACTGTTTTATTATTACAGAGAAAAGGGAATCATTTAACCATGAAATAAACCCAATAGGGCTGTTCTGCCCCCAATAAGGGGTAATTATATCTTAGTTGGGATCAAGTACAGGTACTGTTTTATTATTACAGAGAAAAGGGAATCATTTAACCATTAAATAAACCCAATAGGGCTGTTCTGCCCTAATAAGGGGTAATTATATCTTAGTTGGGATCAAGTACAGGTACTGTTTTATTATTACAGAGAAAGGGAATCATTTAACCATTAAATAAACCCAATAGGGCTGTTCTGCCCCAATAAGGGGTAATTATATCTTAGTTGGGATCAAGTACAGGTACTGTTTTATTATTACAGAGAAAAGGGAATCATTTAACCATGAAATAAACCCAATAGGGCTGTTCTGCCCCCAATAAGGGGTAATTATATCTTAGTTGGGATCAAGTACAGGTACTGTTTTATTATTACAGAGAAAAGGGAATCATTTAACCATTAAATAAACCCAATAGGGCTGTTCTGCCCCAATAAGGGGTAATTATATCTTAGTTGGGATCAAGTACAGGTACTGTTTTATTATTACAGAGAAAAGGGAATCATTTAACCATTAAATAAACCCAATAGGACTGTTCTGCCCCCAATAAGGGGTAATTATATCCTAGTTGGGATCAAGTACAGGTACTGTTTTATTATTACAGAGAAAAGGGAATCATTTAACCATTAAATAAACCCAATAGGGCTGTTCTGCCCCCAATAAGGGGTAATTATATCTTAGTTGGGATCAAGTACAGGTACTGTTTTATTTTTACAGAGAAATAGGAAATCAATTTTAAAAATCTAAATTATTTGATTAAAATGGAGTCTATGGGAGACAGGCTTTCCGTAATTCTGAGCTTTCTGGATATCAAAAATTTAAAGAGTCAGATTTTTTTTTCTGTTTGTACAAAACCTGCTGTTAAAAGTCATAATTATGAGTTTAAAAGTCATAATTCACCAGATTTTTTTTTTTGGTGGCCCCACTGCTCTTCCGTACTGGACAGAAACATAAGTAACAGCAATAAAACTCAAAGCGTACAGTCCGTTTTTTGGTTGCTAGGGTCAGTAGCTACCAGCAACAGATGACATTTAGGCAAACAGGAAGGCTAATAAATCATATTAATATGAATATCAAATGGATAAGTGTGGGAAAATACAATGAGCCAGAACTGGACTGGAGTAGCCCAGCCCTCTTATGGGTTATCAGCTGAGCAAGCATCATGCTGTCTTATAACTATGAAGGCAAACAGAATTGCCCGCTATTAGCTGGTAGGGAGGGAGGACCAGGCAACAGCCCTCCAGCAAATACAGTGATTTAATCTGCCTCAGCCACACAGTCAGCACCAGCCCCCTGCCCTGTTTATCAATGGCTGATGGAAGCCAGCCGGGCACAGATAGAGGTATGTAAAAAGGTAGCCATACACGGTAAGATCTGTTAGTTTGGCAAGGTCGATCCTTCCCCCGATATGCCCACCTCGGTTGGATGATATTGTGCTAGTGGGATTGGCCCTAGGGCTAAACAATCGCATTTCAAAAGTTGGGCGACTGCAGCAATGAGCCAACGTTGTTCCCGATACAGGTATAGGACCCGTTATCCAGAATGCTCGGGACCATGGGTATTCCGGAAAAGGGATCTTTCTGTAATTTGGATCTTCATACCTTAAGTCTACTAAAAAATCAATAAAACATCAATTAAACCCAGCAGGATTCTTTTGGCTCCAATAAGGATTAATTATATCTTAGTTGGGATCAAGTACAGGTACTGTTTTATTATTACAGAGAAAAGGGAATCATTTAACCATTAAATAAACCCAATAGGGCTGTTCTGCCCCCAATTAGGGGTAATTATATCTTAGTTGGGATCAAGTACAGGTACTGTTTTATTATTACAGAGAAAAGGGAATCATTTAACCATTAAATAAACCCAATAGGACTGTTCTGCCCCCAATAAGGGGTAATTATATTTTATTTGGAATCAAGTACAGGTACTGTTTTATTATTACAGAGAAAAGCAGGCGCGTGCATAGAGTAAAAGCATGGCGGGTGTCACCACACGGGAAGCGGTGGGCCTCCCCGCCGACCCCCTAGACCACCAAGTATAGTTAGAAGACCCTATACAGGTACTTAAACATCTTACTCCGCCTCTTCAGCCCCTATACAGGTACTCAAATCTCTTACTCCGCCTCTCCAGCCCCTATACAGGTACTCAAACCTCTAACTCCGCCTCTCCAGCCCCTATTCAAGTACTCAAACTTCTTACTCCGCCTCTCCAGCCCCAATACAGGTACTCAAACCTCTTACTCCACCTCTCCAGCCCCTATACAGGTACTCAAACCTCTTACTCCGCCTCTCCAGCCCCTATACAGGTACTCAAACCTCTTACTCCACCTCTCCAGCCCCTATACAGGTACTCAAACCTCTTACTCCACCTCTCCAGCCCCTATACAGGTACTCAAACCTCTTACTCCGCCTCTCCAGCCCCTATACAGGTACTCAAACCTCTTACTCCGCCTCTCCAGCCCCTATACAGGTACTCAAACATCTTACTCCGCCTCTCCAGCCCGTATACAGGTACTCAAACCTCATACTCCGCCTCTCCAGCCCCTATTAAAGTACTCAAACCTCTTACTCCGTCTCTTCAGCCCCTATACAGGTACTCAAACCTCTTACTCCGCCTCTCCAGCCCCTATTAAAGTACTCAAACCTCTTACTCCGCCTCTCCAGCCCCTATTAAAGTACTCAAACCCCTTACTCCGTCTCTTCAGCCCCTATACAGGTACTCAAACCTCTTACTCTGCCTCTTCAGCCCCTATACAGGTACTCAAACCTCTTACTCTGCCTCTTCAGCCCCTATACAGGTACTCAAACCTCTTACTCCGCCTTTCCAGCCCCTATACAGGTACTCAAACCTCTTACTCCGCCTCTCCAGCCCCTATACAGGTACTCAAACCTCTTACTCCACCTCTCCAGCCCCTATACAGGTGCTTAAACCTCTAACTCCGCCTCTCCAGCCCCTATACAGGTACTCAAACCTCTTACTCTGCCTCTCCAGCCTCTATTCAAGTACTCAACCCTCTTACTCCGCCTGTCCAGCCCCTATAAAGGTACTCAAACCTCTTACTCTGCCTCTCCAGCCTCTATTCAAGTACTCAACCCTCTTACTCCGCCTCTCCAGCCCCTATAAAGGTACTCAAACCTCTTACTCTGCCTCTCCAGCCTCTATTCAAGTACTCAACCCTCTTACTCCGCCTCTCCAGCCCCTATACAGGTACTCAAACCTCTTACTCTGCCTCTCCAGCCCCTATACAGGTACTCAAACTCAAAGGGTTTTTGTCCTGAACAGAGATCTTGGGAACCCACTACTAATGTTCACACTGACTTCTAGGGTGTCCATGGGCTGCTTTATGAGAGAGAAGGGATGTTAGGTTGCTTCTGGCAATATAAGTGTCAACATGATGGTTAGTCTCCTCCAATCAGCATTGGGAGGCGGCTTCTTAGAGTTCCTGTCCCCTCCTCGCCTGAGCAAATGGGGTTTCTGTAGAGTTATGGCTTTAGTTTAGGCATGTTTGCAATAAACTTGCAAGGGCTTGCGCTGCTTATTATTGCTTTGCAGTGCCAGTACTTGCTCTTTTTCAGACTATTTGGGATGGTGCCGATCCCTCCAGCATCTGTCCACTGTTTGGAGAGCCAGGGTGTGCGGGTAAGAGTTTTTACTTTTTTTGCTTTAGTTTAGGCACCTTATTGGCGGCAGAACAGTCCTATTGGGTTTATTTAATGGTTAAATGATTCCATTTTCTCTGTAATAATAAAACAGTATCTTGTACTTGATCCCAACTAAGATATAATTACCCCTTATTGGGGGCAGAACAGCCCTATTGGGTTTATTTCATGGTTAAATGATTCCCTTTTCTCTGTAATAATAAAACAGTACCTGTACTTGATCCCAACTAAGATATAATTACCCCTTATTGGGGGCAGAACAGCCCTATTGGGTTTATTTAATGGTTAAATGATTCCCTTTTCTCTGTAATAATAAAACAGTACCTGTACTTGATCCCAACTAAGATATAATTACCCCTTATTGGGGCAGAACAGCCCTATTGGGTTTATTTAATGGTTAAATGATTCCCTTTTCTCTGTAATAATAAAACAGTACCTGTACTTGATCCCAACTAAGATATAATTACCCCTTATTGGGGGCAGAACAGTCCTATTGGGTTTATTTAATGGTTAAATGATTCCCTTTTCTCTGTAATAATAAAACAGTACCTGTACTTGATCCCAACTAAGATATAATTACCCCTTATTGGAGGCAAAGCAAGTCTATTGGGTTTATTCAATATTTAAATGATGTTTAGCAGACTAAAGTTATGGATATCCAAATTATGGAAAGATCCCTTATCCGGAAAACCCCAGGTCCTGATCATTCTGGATAACCGGTCCCATACCTGTATATATAATATACAGTTTGGTCACTTCCCTATGGGACCAAACTGTAAACTATATCCTTACAAACAGTGCTAAGTGGTATCATTTCTGTCACATGATTCACTATAACAATATTGTATATTATAATAAATAAAGAACCCTCTGTTGTAAAATATAAGGATATTAGAAGTCACCTGGGAGTTCCATGACCTGTATAAAAGCACTCGGTCTTTGGCCTCATACCTTAATATGGTCATGGGACTCCTCGGTGACTTATAATATCCCTATATGTTACAATAGGGGGTACTTTATTCACTATATATTATGATTTTTCCACACTGTTAGAGGTGTTTCAGAGCCTATATTCGCAATCAAGACTTTTCAGTTGTTGAAGGGGTGAAGGGGACTTGCACCCTCTTGAGTTTCCCCTTCGGACAGGAACTAGTGCCCCAGGTCCCCATAATGATATTTAATATCTCAGCAACTGGGTTCCTTTGTGTCTGTGTTGGAATATAGTTCTGCTTCAGTTTGGGGGAGAGGCTGAATCTGCTAAACTTGCACGTCTGTGTGTGATTGGAAGAAATTCCAAGAAATTACCATCATTTCCCGTTCCTGGACTGCACAGAAATAGCAGACACCTTGGGTTATTCCCTGCACTGACCAAGCCCCCCCTTCCTATCCTGAAGTGTATATAAGGAACCCACCCCCCCCAACAGACTGGGTCTAGTTTCCAAGCTTACCCACTCACACTTACTGTTATAATTATCCTTTCTCTAATGTATTTGTGTAAGTACTATGGTCCCCCCCCCCCCCCCAACAGACTGGGTCTAGTTTCCAAGCTTACCCACTCACACTTACAGTTATAATTATCCTTTCTCTAATGTATTTGTGTAAGTACTATGGTCCCCCCCCCCCCCCAACAGACTGGGTCTAGTTTCCAAGCTTACCCACTCACACTTACAGTTATAATTATCCTTTCTCTAATGTATTTGTGTAAGTACTATGGTCCCCCCCCCCCCCCCAACAGACTGGGTCTAGTTTCCAAGCTTACCCACTCACACTTACAGTTATAATTATCCTTTCTCTAATGTATTTGTGTAAGTACTATGGTCCCCCCCCCCCCCAACAGACTTGGTCTAGTTTCCAAGCTTACCCATGAAAAGGTGGGGAATGAAGGTGTCAACGGATTCTCTGGAGTCCAGGAATGAGACAATACGGTAAATTGGGTAGAATTTATTCCATTCCTGTACTCCTGAAGCAGCATAAGGCTTGGGTATACCAAAGCTAATGGAATCAGTAAGAATAATGTTTGTGAAGCCTCTCATGTATCCAGGTCATGGTATATCTGCAGTAGTCAAATCAACTGGACTTGCAGATGTTTCGCCATTCATCCAATTGGCTTTCTCGATTCAGAATGGCTTGTGCAAAGATCTTGCTGAAGTAAACACCCTGGGATGTTGCTCCAGTCAGCATAACCTGTTTATCATAACCAGCATGGGATCAGGTATTTCATGAAGAGGAGGTGTTGATTTTATTAGCAGGATTGGAGCTATGACGCGCTATTAAACTTTTCATGGAGAGGTGCCAAAACAGCACTGTACTTGCAGACAATGTAGGTAAAACATAGGCTAAAAGACAACACCCTTGGCAACAGAACAAAGTTTAACCCAGAGCAAGTATGGACCTATACCTAAGTACCACCCAGGGTAAGACTGGGACACCGGGAAAAACCCTGACCCCTGTCGGTGCTCCTCCGCCCCTGACGCATTTCACTTACGCATGATCAGGGGAGGATGTTGGGCAGTGGCTGGGGGGGGGTTAGGGGGCATGGACCCTTGCGGTATACGTGGCAGCCCCGGTGGTCCCTTCACCCCCCAGTCTGACCCTGGTACCACCTATTTCAAGTACAAGGATAAGTTCTACAGGCAGAAGCATGGCTGAGCCATGGGATCACCAGTTTTGCCCATTGTGGCAAACCTGTACATGGAGGAAGTGGAAAGAAAGGCCCTGCATAGCTTCAAAGGGATCACTCCCAGTCATTGGTTCCGATACGTGGATGACACCGCGGTTAAAATACAGACATTCACTGAATACCTCAACACAGTGGACCACAACATCACATGGGAAGATGTGCTAGGTAACACGCTGGCATTTTTGGACTGGTAAGAGTCAGAGAGGATGGAAAGCTGGAAATAGAGGTCTATAGGAAACCAACCCACACAGACCAGTACCTGCTGTTTGACTCCCACCATCCACTAGATCCCAAACTGGGGGTTATCAGAACCCTACAGCACAGAGCAAACAAGATCCCCCCCCCCAGCACAGAGGCGAAGGCGACACCAAAACTACTGGTGAAGGAGGAAAGCAGGACTGGCAAAAGAACCTGGTCCTCCCATATGTAGCTGGGGAGTCCAAAAATCTTAGAAGGTTTTTTTTAATAAACACTGCATCCCTGTCTGCTTTAAACCCAGAAACACACTGAGGCAGCAGCTGGTTCACCCAAAAGACCCAATCCCAAAGCATAAGGAGAGTCACATGGTGTATGCAGTACAGTGCAGTGGGGAGTCACATGGTGTGTGCAGTGCAGTGGGGAGTCACATGGTGTATGCAGTACAGTGTAGTGGGGAGTCACATGGTGTATGCAGAGCAGTGCAGTGGGGAGTCACATGGTGTGTGCAGTACAGTGCAGTGGGGAGTCACATGGTGTGTGCAGTGGAGAGTCACATGGTGTATGCAGTGCAGTGGGAAGTCACATGGTGTATGCAGTGCAGTGCAGAGGGGAGTCACATGGTGCAGTGCAGTGGGAAGTCACATGGTGTATGCAGTGCAGTGCAGACGGGAGTCACATGGTGTGTGCAGTACAGTGCAGTGGGGAGTCACATGGTGTGTGCAGTGGAGAGTCACATGGTGTATGCAGTGCAGTGGGAAGTCACATGGTGTATGCAGTGCAGTGCAGAGGGGAGTCACATGGTGCAGTGCAGTGGGGAGAGCTCTGACTTGGGAGAATGCAAAGAGCAGTTACACACGCATATGGCGCAGCACAGTAGAGGCAGCTCCTCGGTCAGGACTCAGCCGGGTACCTACATCTAAAGGAAAAAGGAGACACATTTGAAGATTGCCAGGTCCATATTTTAGAGGCGTGAAAGAGGCCATGTATGTGAATACAGAAACCGAGTCTGAATAGAGGCGGGGGGGTGCAACATCTATTGTCTGCCACATACAGTGCTGATTTGGCATCTCCCCCTGGAAGGTATAATAACACGGCTTGGATGGAAAAGCAGGTGGTTTGTTGACTGAAGGCTCAGTCCCTTATTGGAAAGTCTTCCTGCCGGCACCAGTGAATTAACAGGTACCTTATTGTTCTTGCTAGGACTGACCGGGTCCGTCTGCAGATATATATTCCATGTTGAGCTTGGGGATTTGTCTCCACTTCTGCTTCTCTCTAATCCAATTATCATGCCGATTCTGGCTGAACTAATTAGCCAGTTACCTGGAATACTGGCCACACCTTGCTATGGGGGCCTTGGTTAGCTCTCACTATCAGCACTGAGCTCAGTGCAACCGGGGCAGTTCCAGTTTGTTCCCAAGTTTGGACTGGGGGTGCAGGGCTAGAGCTTTCTCCTAGAGCAGAATATGTGTGTTTTATATCCCTTCAGGGTTGGACTGGGGGTGCACGGCTAGAGCAGAGTATGTGTTTTATATCCCTACAGGGCCAGACTGGGGGTGCAGGGCTATAGCAGAGTACAGTATGTGTGTTTTATATCCTTTCAGGGTCAGACTGGGGGTGCACGGCTAGAGCTTTCTCCTAGAGCAGAGTATGTGTGTTTTATATCCCTTCAGGGTCGGACTGGGGGTGCAGGGCTAGAGCTTTCTCCTAGAGCAGAATATGTGTGTTTTATATCCCTTCAGGGTTGACCTGGGGGTGCAGGGCTAGAGCAGAGTATGTGTATTTTATATCCCTTCAGGGTCGGACTGGGGGTGCACGGCTAGAGCAGAGTATGTGTATTTTATATCCATTCAGGGTTGGACTGGGGGTGCAGGGCTATAGCAGAGTACAGTATGTGTGTTTTATATCCCTTCAGGGCTGGGCTGGGGGTGCAGGGCTTGAGCTTTCTGCTAGAGCAAAATATGTGTGTTTTATATCCCTTCAGGGTCGGACTGGGGGTGCAGGGCTAGAGCTTTCTGCTAGAGCAGAGTATGTGTATTTTAGGGATATAAAACACACATACTCTGCTCTAGCAGAAAGCTCTAGCCGTGCACCCCCAGTCCGACCCTATGCAGGGCTAGAGCTTTCTGAAAGAGCAATGTATGTGTGTTTTTTCCTGGTGTCCCGGCGGCCCAGTCCAACCCTGCACTGATCCAATTCAGAGAGCTCCTTGAGAATACAAGCAATGGAATAAAGCTGCCCCTACACGTTCAGATTCGTTCTTTCATGGAATGTTCTGATATCGGCCGTATGTTTAAATGTGACGATCCAACATTCAGTCTGAAATTGGTGGGAGGAGGTTCTATACACGAAATAGTTGGCAGCCGCCAATCGCTCGAAAGTGACTCCCATTGTAGGTCGCCCAAGGGTATTGTCAGATACACAATAATGCGCTGATTTATCCTTATCCGACTGAAATTTTCTAACCTGTCCCATCGACTAATTTGGTGTACGGCCAGCTTAAAGGGGTTGTTCACCTTTCAGTATGATGTAGAGAGAAATATTCTGAGACAATTTGCAATTGGTCTTCATTTTTTATTTGTAGTTTTTTAATTATTTTGGAGCGTCAGCAGTTATCTGGTTGCTAGGGTTCAAATTACCTTAGCAGCCAGGGAGTGGTTTGAATGAGAGACTGATATCTTTCTATTCAGGCCTCTCCTATTCATATACGTAATATAAAGCAACAATAACAATAAAACTGTAGCCTCACAGAGCAATATAAAAAATAGAGGAAATATCGCACAGGAGGGAGGGAGGGAGGCGAGTCCATTGCATTATATGGGGGAGGGAAGGAAAAACCAAAGCAGCCCAGGGGGCACAAACGGGCAGCGCCCCCATCCTGCTACTGTACCATCTGATCATTTCACACAGGAAGCTGGAATAAAGCTGTTGCGCAGGGAAACACTACATATCATTGGGGCCCACAGAGATTTTTCCTGCGTTGCACTAAATGATAAGTTACCACACGAGTTTTGCAGAAAGTGAGAAACTCCAACTTCACCAGCCGGCTCATCACTTTCTGCCAAAGTTGTGTGGTAACTTTTCTCTTATTGCAATGCACCAGCGCCTGACCGTGACCATCCCTGAGTAGTGAGCTTTTACTCACCTTCTATCCCACTGCCCCCCCAGCCCCCCCAGCCCTTTTATAGCCACTCCCACCCCTCCCTTGGTCACTCAAATGTTCTCTGCAGCAATCTCTTCCTCTGCCCCGACCCGTACAGAAACCAAAGGCCAGGGGAGTTGGTAGTGTTGGTAACAGTGGCCACCAAGGCTGACCAGGGGGTGGCAAAGTAATTGCACTCTTGGTGGCCCACTCTCCCTACTATACCTGCTATCCCACAGCCCCAGTCCCTTCCCAGAGGCTATTATCCCCCACTGCTACTATAGGCACCATCTCTCCCTACTATACCTGCTATCCCACAGCCCCAGTCCCTTCCCAGAGGCTATTATCCCCCCACTGCTACTACAGGCACCACCTCTCCTTACTATACCTGCTATCCCACAGCCCCAGTCCCTTCCCAGAGGCTATTATCCCCCCACTGCTACTATAGGCACCATCTCTCCCTACTATACCTGCTATCCCACAGCCCCAGTCCCTTCCCAGAGGCTATTATCCCCCCACTGCTACTATAGGCACCACCTCTCCTTACTATACCTGCTATCCCACAGCCCCAGTCCCTTCCCAGAGGCTATTATCCCCCCACTGCTACTATAGGCACCACCTCTCCTTACTATACCTGCTATCCCACAGCCCCAGTCCCTTCCCAGAGGCTATTATCCCCCCACTGCTACTATAGGCACCATCTCTCCCTACTATACCTGCTATCCCACAGCCCCAGTCCCTTCCCAGAGGCTATTATCCCCCCACTGCTACTATAGGCACCACCTCTCCTTACTATACCTGCTATCCCACAGCCCCAGTCCCTTCCCAGAGGCTATTATCCCCCCACTGCTACTATAGGCACCATCTCTCCCTACTATACCTGCTATCCCACAGCCCCAGTCCCTTCCCAGAGGCTATTATCCCCCACTGCTACTATAGGCACCATCTCTCCCTACTATACCTGCTATCCCACAGCCCCAGTCCCTTCCCAGAGGCTATTATCCCCCCACTGCTACTATAGGCACCATCTCTCCCTACTATACCTGCTATCCCACAGCCCCAGTCCCTTCCCAGAGGCTATTATCCCCCCACTGCTACTATAGGCACCATCTCTCCCTACTATACCTGCTATCCCACAGCCCCAGTCCCTTCCCAGAGGCTATTATCCCCCCACTGCTACTATAGGCACAATCTCTCCCTACTATACCTGCTATCCCACAGCCCCAGTCCCTTCCCAGAGGCTACTATCCCCCCACTGCTACTATAGGCACCATCTCTCCCTACTATACCTGCTATCCCACAGCCCCAGTCCCTTCCCAGGGGCTATTATCCCCCCACTGCTACTATAGGCACCATCTCTCCCTACTATACCTGCTATCCCACAGCCCCAGTCCCTTCCCAGAGGCTATTATCCCCCCACTGCTACTATAGGCACCATCTCTCCCTACTATACCTGCTATCCCACAGCCCCAGTCCCTTCCCAGAGGCTATTATCCCCCCACTGCTACTATAGGTGTAGTAACCTGTGTAACACTTGTTTGGCTTAATAGGGGTATTATACCAGGCTAGTTGGACAATTAGAGCACGTGTTACAGCAACCCCCTTTCCCAGGAATGGGCCTCCGCTATATGGGAGCTATGTCAGGGGCTTTATGGTGTTGCTGAACTACAACCCACACTGTGTTGTGCAATATAATAAGTGATTGGACGCCAGGAGCTCTTGCAGTTAACTGGATAATGGTTTATTGAACAAGGCACATACAGAATAGTGCGGCAGGGTATATACTCACAGTCACAGCAGTATAGAACTTGGTCACAGAGAACACAGCAGATGTGACACTCAGGGTAACAGTATAGCCCACTTGGAGGTTATGCAGAGTATTAGCTGTATGCCAGGAATGGATGCCCTCTACTGGAACGGATCCCCTCCAGCCAACTATGGTTCAGGGTAAGGAACTGCCTGAATCCTGCGTCTTAACTGTGGTCCCTACAGCAAGGCATACAGAGCCTGGGTTAGACTAAACCCTTACAGTCTCCTTTGATGGGGCTAGTGCTGCCCTTACTAAATAAGCTATCTATGCTCACCACTCCTAGAGGGTGCTTTTACATATGACTGACTGTGCTGGCTCAATCTCATTCACGGGGCCCTGTCCCCGACTTACAAATCAGCAGTTCTCTTTACTGGGGCCTAATTGCCTCAGGCTCAGTGACATGAAGCCTCAGGACAACATCAGCCAAAGAGGAAGACACTTCCTTGTGCCAGACACTATATAGTCTGCACAAGGGGAGTGGTCAACCTGGGCTAAACCTATAGGGGGTAGCCTAATACTGTAATCTGAGTGTAGAGGGCTCTGCCCTATTACAACACAGATAACATAAAGGTAGGGGATAACACCATAGGGAACTTAACCCTATGGGTCCCTACATTCACCCGGGGGAAGAATCCATTCCGACCCGGCAATGGTAAACAACCTTAAGTACACATTTCAAGCAAAAACAGTAGTGCATTGATTTAGTGCAAAAATACAGTACCCTTACATCCATTTCTGATACCCTCTCCTGAGGAGTATCTGGTACATTGGATAGCTGTAATAGAAATTTCAAGGCACAGAAAATATTAACTGTTACGTTACTAGTTACGTTTCTGTAAACCATATACAATACATGAGTGTCACTATGGATCACTCAGGCACTTACTTATAAAGATCCTTGAGATACCATCTGGCTCTGCAACAGAGGTATAACAGGCACAATACTTAGAAATCTTGAGTCACCTTCCTGCCCCTAAACAGTGGTGCTCAGGTACACACTTAGGTATCCTAGATATACCACCTGTAACCTGCAACAGGAGTATAACAGGTACACTTACACATGGAAACGATCCTGCCTTCATTCAGGTGTTCCAGGCTCAAGCTTAAAGAGAAAAAGATTAGTGCAAACAATAGTTAACTCATTAGACATTTATGGCCCCACCCAAGCCAACTTTATTAGTCCATTGCTTCCCACCCTAGCCCAGTGTTCATGAATCTCCCGTCATGCACTTCGTAGGTGTGGATTACTGCAATGGGTCCTCCCTGTGAGGATGAGGTAGAAGTTGCAGTGAGGTGGGGGCTCAGCAGTCTTTTTAGAGCCAACTATGTACACAATAAATGTCTCAGCAGTGCCTCCTTTTGGAGGAGAACAAACCCACCACTGAGGGGTAAACGAAGGAAGAAGTCTCTGTTTGCTCAATACCGTGAGTCCAGAGTAGGGATTTCATCCCAAAACAGAAGAAGGAGGGTACTGGCCAGTCGCTCAGTCCCTATACAATGTTCCTACAGTGCCCAGCCGGTGCCACTGTGGAAAATCACGGACGTACCCCAAATCTCTTCAGGGTCTCCTCGTAGGAAAGGTAGTAAGAAGGATGAGGCTTGTCAATCCTTCCCCCTCCGGGGAGTTGAGCATTCATGCTGAAAAACTTGTCGTCATGAAATTTGCCGCAACTTTTGACGAAGTGTTTAAGGATGGTTCTCCCGGGGGCGTGTCCAGCCGCGCATGGAGCAGGACGCATCTCTTGGCGCTCCCGGGGTCTGAGTCTCCAGAGGACCATAAACAGGGGGCATCCCCTCACAACCCCCACCCCACGGAAGCGAAGGGGTCCCCTTACCTCCCCTCTCCTACCTGCCGCATTGGCCGCGCTTCTGGGTCCCGCCGCAATAAAATTCTAACCGCGGCCTAGTCGCGCCCGGAAGCCGCGGGTTAAATTTTGGAGGCCTGCCCGCGATAGCGTCGCGTCGGCGCGGAGGGCACCGAACACAGGTGTTGCACCCCGGAAAAGAGCCTCTAAACCCACAACAGCTGCAGACAAGAGGAGGGTGAGTAAGCCCTGACCCCGGGGGCGCCCTTCCATCAACCCCAACCCAGTGCAGCTGCAGTAGTGGAGCTCCAGTGGTGCTCCACACCAAGCCCCACTCCAAGCCTCTGCCAGTCTATAAGCTTCACTATAAAGGCTGCAGATTACACTACATACAGCTGAACCATAACACAGAGACAAACTTATATAGTCTCTACTGTGACAACTGGGAACTACTATTTACTAAACAGGGGTTTAGCCCTGAGATGATGAACTAATAGTTAAGGTACAACAGCACCGTGCACAGAGCGCTCCTTCTGTACTACCTCTGCCAAACAGACCTACTAGCAGTACCGATACTTAAAACGGAACAGTGCCTGTAACACCTATCATTACAATGGGGAAACACTCTCAAAAGCAAAAGACAGAAACAACCACACGATTGGAGCGCTTTGCTCGAACTGAGCCACAGAGCTCTCAATCTATTTCGCCCAACGACTCACTTCCACCATCACCAGAAACGAGAGCGGAGACACCAGAACCAACATCAAGTGAACTCCTCTCAGCAATAATTGAAAGTCGTACCACTACCACCTCACAACTGGAAGAGATCAAGGTGGACATTTCTCTCCTGCGCCATGACTTGCAGAATATAAGAGAACGTACCACGGAGATAGAAACTAGAGTCTCCACACTGGAGGACACAGTCTCCCCTATCCCAAATGATGTTACGGCCATCAAACAACAGCTTCAACAAGCGCTCAGTAAAACAGAGGATCTTGAAAACAGACTCCGTAGGAACAATGTGCGCATTGTGGGCCTACCTGAGAAAGTGGAAGGCCAAAACCCAGAGACTTTCATAGAAACTGGCTGAAACAAACCTTAGGAAACGACATATTCTCCGCTATGTTTGTAGTTGAAAGAGCCCATAGGGTACCTACCAAGCCACATCCGCCTGGAGCCCCTCCAAGACCATTCCTGCTGCGGATGCTAAACTATAGGGACCGAGATGCTGCCCTAAAGGCTGCAAGGCTAAAGGGCCCCATTACCTTCAATGGGTCAACAGTTTCACTGTATCCAGATTTCTCGCCAACAATACAGAAGCAAAGAGCCACATTTACAGCAATTAAAAGGCGCCTTCGTGAAGCACGCATTCCCTATGGAATGATGTACCCTGCAAGGCTCCGAATACAAGACGGCGATCGAGTGCAGTTCTTCAACTCACCTGCGGAGGCCGAGGACTGGCTAAGCCGTAGGAATCCCAGACGATCACCACCACGTGACTGAAGAGCTGGCAACCAATTACCCTGTATCACCCTTAAAGTCTCCTGATGGCTGATTGGTTCGGACAACATTCTAAGGATACTTACCACTGATAATCTCTCACATATCCAAGCAAGTCCTTGAACGTACCAAGCTGCTAGGTTTGCAACTCCAAAGACCCGTCAAAGCATGCTTTAAAGAGCTTGGAGTTCCAGGAAATACCTAGACAATACCCCACAGGTTACGCTGTGGCCCTCATCCTCTGGGCACTCCTGCCGACACTTCCGGTCTGGCCTTACCACAGAGCTCTGATGCTGCGGTAGCTCTTGTGCTATCCCTCCTCTTACTTTTTCAACATACTCTAGTTATTTCTATTTTTTCTAAGTTTTCACTATAATGTCTAGATGAGTGCGGACACGCTCTCCAAAGCTTCTATAAGCATACAACAGTTTTGGGTACTAGACCCACCTAGGTTGGGAAGGTGGGTAGGGTGGGCTAGGGTATTCTGGTTGGGGATGTTATGTTTTTTGTTTGTCTATAACACTATTTTCCAGGTCTTACAACTCAATAAGATGTTCTTTTGTAAATGCGAAATAATGACGGACATTGCTCGCGGCAATACAAATTTAAACCTAACCCAATATGGCTAAGATCTCAGTGACCTCTTGGAATATAAGAGGGCTTAATTCCAAATTCAAAAGGAGCCTTATGTTCACCTACCTAAAGAGATACCCTCCTTCTATTCTCCTATTACAGGAAACCCACCTTACGGGCCAAAAAATACTAGCACTTAAAAAACCCTGGGTGGGATGGCATTACCATTCTACCTATTCCTCTTACTCCAGAGGAGTTTCAATACTTATACGTAAAGGGGTGCCATTTGAATTAATCCAGCTACATACAGACTACTATGGTAGATTCATGATTCTTCATGGCCTCCTTGCTTATAAACCCATAACAATTATTAATATATATGTACCACCCGCCGTTTGCAATGTCCGTCTTAGATCAAGTTGTTTCTAAACTGGCAGAGTTCCCTATAAGTCCATTTATCATCATGGGAGATTTTAATAATAGTATGAATCCCTCTTTAGATAGATCCAAAACAGAACCCAACACATCTACTAGACTTGCGGTGTGGGCAGATGCTCTACACCTAACAGAGGTTTGGAGATGGAAAAATCCCACAGCAAGAGTTTTCTCCTGCCACTCACTTACCCACAAGTCCCTCTCAAGAATTGATCTGGCTTTCGCCTCAGCAGATCTACTGCCCATGGTTGACACAATACAATATCTACCACAAGCCCTATCAGATCACTCACCACTCAGCCTTACCCTCCGCTGGAACCCATCTCCGGTAGACAGATTATGGCGGTTGAGTCCTCTATGGCTCAAAAATGAGGTAGTTGCCACTCACAACCAAAAAGCGTACACAGAATTCTGGGAACTAAACAATAAATCAGCTTCACCACCAATACTTTGGGACGCCTCTAAGGCAGTTATGAGGGGTGAACTAATAGCAGTAATATCCCAAGCGAGAGAGGGAAAAAAGGAACAGTTAAACGAGGCAGAGAAAAGTCTTATTGCAGCGGAAACTACACACACCCAAAACCCTACAGAGCATACATATGAACAGCTTCTATCTGCAAGGAACTCCCTCAGTCGGGCTACTATTTCACTAACAAGAAAGGCAGTACTATACCAAAATCAGCGCATTTTTGAGCAAGGGGATAAGAATAGTAAACTATTAGCCTATCTGTCTAAACCCCAGAACAATTCCACAGCAATATCCCACATTCGGCAAGAAGATGGCACACTTACCACAGAACCAAAAATCATTGCACAACAGTTTGCCTCCTACTATAAAACCCTATACACAACTACAGTCACCTACCCTAAGATACAACTAGCACGATACCTAGCAAGCATCCCCATTCCAAAACTAACCCCAGCAGATAGGGCATACTTAGATGCCCCAATTACAAAGCAAGAAATTGCGGACGCAATTGCAACCCTTCCACCCAATAAGACGCCAGGCCCGGACGGACTACCTTCCAACTGGTATAAGGCACTATCTGAATATATTCCCATTAAATTATTAGAAACTTTACAACATGCCTATGATAACCAAACATTACCTGCCTCCTTTGCTGAGGCGCTAATAGTGGTCATCCCGAAGCCGGGTAAGGACCCTTCCCTCTGCTCCTCATACCGCCCCATTTCTCTAATTAACACAGATGCCAAAATTTTGGCCAAAATTCTGGCGATGAGGCTTCAACGGGTGGTCCCCGACCTTGTACACCCTGATCAATCAGGCTTTATGCCCGGGAGATCCACTGACATTAATTTAAGAAGACTCTTTACCAATTTACAAATCCCTCACTTAGAGATGGGCACCAGGGTTGTGGCTTCCCTAGACTCCGCCAAAGCTTTTGATTCAATTGAATGGGGATATTTATGGGAGGTCCTATCCGGCTTCGGCTTTGGCCAATCATTTTTAAAGTGGATCAGGCTGCTATACCAACGTCCAACGGCAAGAGTCCGAGTAAACGGGATCACTTCTCCCCCTTTTTCCTTGGAAAGAGGGACTCGCCAAGGCTGTCCACTCTCACCAATATTATTTGCCCTGGCAATAGAGCCCCTAGCCATACTGATCAGGAACTCCCCGGGTATTAAGGGCCTTACATATGGTAATATCAAAGAAAAAGTATCACTATATGCAGACGACCTACTAATATATCTTGCAGATCCCAGGGACTCGCTGACCTCTCTGTTGCAACAAGTGGACAACTTTGGCCATTATTCCGGTCTGCGAGTCAACTGGGATAAATCAATCCTTTGTCCCGTAGATCCTCTCCAACCACAACCTGTGGTACCCAATATACCTCTAAAGTGGGTCAATCAATTTAAATACTTAGGAGTCTGGATAACTGTAGATCCTACTAAATACATCTCACTTAACCTAGACCCCTTACTGGTGGATCTTAAAACCCGACTGGCCCAATGGTCCAAGTTACCACTCTCACTCTGGGGTCGCATAAACATAATTAAAATGATATACCTTCCCAAATTTTTGTACATATTGCATAATTCCCCAATCTTTATCCCTAAAGTCTTCTTTAAGAAACTTAACCAAATTATCCTACCATTTGTCTGGAACAATCGGCCCCCTAGAATGGCCTGGACAAAACTCTGTGCTCCTCTAACCGAAGGAGGCCTAGCCCTCCCTCACTTTTATCACTACTTCTTAGCCTCGCAGATACACTTCCTACACTGGTGCTTTATTCATGACCCTTATAACCCAAATATGCAGCTCCAGGCAACAATACTTGGCTCACTGGAAGGACTAAACAATTTTCCATACCGACACCTTAAAGACACAGGCCCATTGCCAACAACTCTAACCATCCCGCATAAAGCCTGGACCATCACACTCACTCTACTCAAACACCCGCCACCCTTACTCACGCCCAGGCTTCCTCTGTGGGGTAACCAATACTTACCACAATTTAGATCATTACATAACTTTGTATATTGGCCTCGCCACAATATTAAATATCTGGGAGATCTTATGGAACACTCGGCCTTCCCAACATATGCGCAGGTCCGAGAGAAAGCCCAACAACCTGCTCTTCACCTTTACAAATATTTGCAGCTGCGATCAGTATTCACGGACCAATTCGGCACTCTCACCCCTCAGCTTATTTCTTTAACAGTGGAGGTAATCCTCCACTCTAGTAATCCAGCAAAGCTTACCTCAAATCTATACCAAAACTTACTCTCAGCAGGCCCCAAACCATTTAACTCGGCACAAATATGGTGGACTTCCCAAATACCAGCACTCACCCAAGATGACTGGGAGGAGGCAACAGACACAATGTACAACTGTCTCATCTCTACTAGAGACAGATTGATACAGTATAAAACCTTCCATCACCTGTATATCACGCCATTAAGGTTGCACCAGATGGGCCGTACCCCAACAGATAAGTGCCCGAGATGTGCAGCTAGCCCTGCTAACTTTTTTCATATGATCTGGGCATGTCCCCATATCGCTAAGTTCTGGTCAGCAGTCACTAAATACTTATCGAATAACTTAGCCTTCCCTACTGTGACTGCTCCTGAAACTTGCTTGCTAGGAGTCCTAGACAGTATAATCGCTCAAAATAACTCCCGGATGCGCTACAGAATACTCCTGTTCTATGCAAAAAAAACAGTTGCAATGCATTGGATGGGCACTACCCTCCCCACCGTTACAGCCTGGAAGAATCTAGTGAATGCGGTAGCTCCTCTGTATAAACTCACATATGAGACTAGAGGCGCACCTGATAAATTTGACAAAGTTTGGGGCCCATGGTGTGACTTAGAGGGAAACTGAACTATTCCGCTCCTAGCTACATTATAAGCCCCCCCTGCATCCCCCCCCCCCACCTTTTTTCTGCCACACCCTGAACATCTAACTCAGGAAGCTGATGGACCCAACATGCTGGAACTGCTGCCAGACTCACACTCACACTCTGTAATGTTACACCTATCCCTTTAATGTTTGTAACAAATTCTAGAGATTGACCTGGAAAAGAAAATCCAATACTTCTTCCTCATTGCACTGTAAAATGTGTTACTTTATGTTTTTGTTTGTATAAAAATTAATAAAATGCACCTTTCAAAAAAAAAGGATGGTTCTCCCATACCACCACTCGTGCATCATGTTTCCTACGAACTCTACATCACGGCCACGTCGCTCGGCGTCACTGTGGAATACTCCCTCAGTGCCAATCTCTGCGCGCCTGATGATTTCTCCATACAACCACTCTTGTACCTTCTTCTCTACCTCATCAAAAACCCACTCTGGGGCATATGGCATACAAAAACCCCAGAGTTCCATTACACGGGTATTTATCATCCTCTGTACCCTGGACACTGACCGCATCTTTGCTGGGTCTCCCCGTCCTGGCAAGACCCAAAAAGCTTGATTTAGGCCTGGCGCGGCCCCTTTAAGTGGTACAGTGGGCAATGACAAGACCGGCTCTGCTGGAGGCTGGTCAGGTACTGGTGGTGTAGGCATTGGTGTGGGTGATGGTTTATCTACCCAAATTGTAGTGGTCCCATCAGTGGCCCAATCTGTAGGCTCCTCTGAAGGACTCTCTGTGGGTGGAGAGGAAGGCTTGTTGGCTACAGCCCATACTCTACCCCTCCCCCTAGCAACAACCTTACGATCCAGCATTACTGGAGGCTCCTCCCCCGAGCTGGTTCCACGAGGGCTATCCTTAACACCTCCCATGGGTGGAGAAATAGGCTCCTCTTTTATGGCCTTGGCAGAAAGAACACTACGTGCTGGTGAGGATGCTGGTGTGAAAGGCTCCGCCTCCGCGGAGAGATCTGACTGCACAGACAGTTTGCTTATTCCCAATATCATGGGGCCAGGCAGTGGGCGACCCCTAGGGGGCCTTGTTTCCTGATATGGGCCAATCCAGCAGCCATAATAACATAAACTGCAGTGGCTCTGGAAATTCTTTGCCTCCTCTATGAGGGTAGTGCCACACCTGCCACAGAATGGTACAGTCACCCTTTCTCCCTCACCATTTAATCTCTCCCCAAATGTACCCACCCATACGTAGCGGGCACCTGCGTCTATCACTGGGGGGTCTCTGAGGGTGAAAGCTTTTGTTTTGTCCTCATCAAGAACCTCCCAGCCATCCCAGCCTTTATCTGCCATTTCTGGGGTAGACGTTGGGTAAAAATTAAGCACAATTGACCTGGCCGCAGCCGCTGGCTCAGGTAATACTGGCACAAATAGAACAACCACCCGCTCCAAAGAGAGCCGCCCCACTATGTGGCTTGGCTGGGCGCGGTGGCAAACAGTGTCTTTAATGCTCAGCCGCAGCCGCGGTCTGAGCTGAAAACTGCACAAAATGTTATGCTGGGGTACCCCCGTATGATCCCTCGCAGCCGCGTAGGGCGGTGTAGTACCCAAAATTCGGCACAAAATATTTATGGCCGGCCGCACTGTTTAGGCCGCCCCACTATGTGGCTTGGCTTGTGCGGTAATTTACAAACAGTCCCCCTCCTAAGAGAATCTTACCCGCAGCCGCGGTATAAATGGAGAGTGAGGCACTGTTGCTGAGTTGCGCAGCCGCGCTGGTACTCAGTATCGCTTTGTGAAGAGGTAGCCCTTGTCCCTAATGCAGCCGCAAGAGGTCTCTAGGCACAGCAGTGAGGAGCTAGCTTGCACGCGTCCGCTCTCTACAAAGTCTCTTCACAAAATGGCGGCGGTGACGTGCGTCCGGGAGCCGCCCTTTGAGATCTCGCGTCTAGACTAATCTTCACGCGAGACTCCCCCTTCGCGCCAAATACCTCCCGCGTCACTCAGAAAGTGCGCGAAACAGCAGAGGGTGATTGACAGCACAGGGCAACCAATGGGAAACGGTCTAAGAGCTCCAAAAGAACCGAACCCACGGCCAATTACAATTCAGATTTTTCAATGCAGGCTAGCCTTTTTGCCTGTCAGTGATTTTTAGAAGCACAATTTACACACAGTGTTTTCCAGCCCCACTATTACGTTGGGCGCCAATGTAACACTTGTTTGGCTTAATAGGGGTATTATACCAGGCTAGTTGGACAATTAGAGCACGTGTTACAGCAACCCCCTTTCCCAGGAATGGGCCTCCGCTATATGGGAGCTATGTCAGGGGCTTTATGGTGTTGCTGAACTACAACCCACACTGTGTTGTGCAATATAATAAGTGATTGGACGCCAGGAGCTCTTGCAGTTAACTGGATAATGGTTTATTGAACAAGGCACATACAGAATAGTGCGGCAGGGTATATACTCACAGTCACAGCAGTATAGAACTTGGTCACAGAGAACACAGCAGATGTGACACTCAGGGTAAACAGTATAGCCCACTTGGAGGTTATGCAGAGTATTAGCTGTATGCCAGGAATGGATGCCCTCTACTGGAACGGATCCCCTCCAGCCAACTATGGTTCAGGGTAAGGAACTGCCTGAATCCTGCGTCTTAACTGTGGTCCCTACAGCAAGGCATACAAAGCCTGGGTTGGACTAAACCCTTACAGTCTCCTTTGATGGGGCTAGTGCTGCCCTTACTAAATAAGCTATCTATGCTCACCACTCCTAGAGGGCGCTATTACATGTAACTGACTGTGCTGGCTCAATCTCATTCACGGGGCCCTGTCCCCGACTTACAAATCAGCAGTTCTCTTTACTGGGGCCTAATTGCCTCAGGCTCAATGACATGCAGCCTCAGGACAACATCAGCCAAAGAGGAAGACACTTCCTTGTGCCAGACACTATATAGTCTGCACAAGGGGAGTGGTCAACCTGGGCTAAACCTATAGAGGGTAGCCTAATACTGTAATCTGAGTGTAGAGGGCTCTGCCCTATTACAACACAGATAACATAAAGGTAGGGGATAACACCATAGGGAACTTAACCCTATGGGTCCCTACACCTGCTTGTGTAGACATTTTGGTTAAGGGCATTCTTACTGTTTTGCCATTGCTTGATGATGATATTCCTATTCCTGTTTGTGTGCTTCCTGTTAAGCTGAAAGCAAGCATGGAGCAGGCCAGATCTACCTGCCATGTTCTAATAAATATACCAAAAGTTCCAGTGTGTATCTGTACCTGAACTAACACAGCAGAAGTATTAACCCACTGCTAGCCAGCAGTTTATGACAGTGGCGACGAGGATTTGTGCATTTGGACTCAGACTCAGCTGCAGAGCAAACAGGCTGCACAGGCTGCATGATTCCTTCTCTGCACAGTGAGTAACTTGCTACAATGTCTGCCATTGGGAAAGTCCCAGAGTTCTCAGAATCTGCTGAAGAATTTGAGTCTTATTTGGAAAGATTTGAGAGATGGCTGTCTGCAAATGATGTTAGTCAGGAAAAGAAAGCAGACATTTTACTTGCTACACTGCCAGCAAAAACCTACAGTCTCCTTAAAACTCTTATAGCTCCTGCAAAGGCCACTGAATTGTCCTATGAGAGAATTACAGAGACCCTCTCTCAGCATTATAAACCCCAGCCTATCATCATTGCTGAACGCTTTAGATTTTATAGGAGAAATCACAACATGGGGGAAAGCCTTGCAGACTATATTTTGGATTTAAAACGGCTATCTGCCTCCTGTGAATTTGGTACATTCCTGGATCAGGCTTTGCGAGATAAGTTTGTATGTGGCCTCCATGATGAGTTCTACCTGCATAAGCTGCTAAATGAAGCAAATATCACTTTCAAGTCTGCTTGTAACATTGCCTTGGCCATAGAATTAACCAGAAGTGACTCTCAGCAATTCAAAGAGCAAAATAGATCTTCATTTACAGATATCCCTAAAATAACTACAGGGTCTAAACCCATTTCACCAAATTCACCACAGCCACCTACAGTGTCAGTTACAGGTGAGCAAGCATTTCAGACACAAAGGGTCAAACCCTGCTACCGCTGTGGGGGCCAGCATCAGCAACTGAACTGCAGATATAAATCAGAAACCTGTAGAAATTGTGGAAAGTTAGGCCACATTGCTCGTGTCTGCAGAAGCAAACCAGGCAGGCCCAGGGCCCAATATGTGACTAATTGTGACAGCCAGGAAAGTGACTGCACAGACTTGAATACAGTCAATACTACACATGGGGGAGATGATGGCATTTATATTAAGCTGGAAATTGATGGGCATCCAGTAAACATGTTACTTGACACAGGTGCATCTGTATCACTAATATCAGAGTTTGTTTACAAGAACTGTTTAGGTGGAATTGCACTGCAGAACTCACTTTTACATCTCACTTCTTATACTGGAGAGAAGATTCCTGTACTTGGAGAGATTCTAGCACCAGTCACATATGAAGGTCAGTCATTTACATTGCCTTTAGTGGTTGTGAAGGGCAACAGGCCCACCCTTTTGGGCAGAAATTGGTTGAAGCACCTAAAGCTGAATTGGGCTAAAATATTTACTATCAAACAAACTGAAGCTGCCTTTCACAAAAATCTGGAACAGATCCTGAGTAAACATGACTCCCTCTTTAAGGAGGAATTTGGCAGTATTAAGGGGCTAAAGGCAACTATCACTGTAAATTCAGATGCAAAGCCCATTTTTCATAAGCCACGTCCCTTGCCATATGCTCTTAAAGAACCTGTGGAGAAAGAACTAGAAAGAATGGAACATTATGGTATTGTGTCACGTGTCAAATACAGCAGCTGGGCTGCCCCAATTGTAGTGGTCCCAAAAAAGGACAAAACTATTAGACTTTGTGGTGACTACAAGGTCACTGTCAATCGCTGTATTGAACCAGAACCCTACCCACTACCAAATGTAGAGGACTTGTTTGCTACACTTGCTGGAGGTAAATACTTTAGCAAAATTGATTTATCTAATGCCTATCAACAGCTAGAGCTGGATCCGGATTCAAAGCCATTTCTTACCATCAACACACACAAGGGGTTGTTCCAATACCAGCGCTTACCATTTGGAGTATCTACAGCTCCAGCAATCTTTCAGCATGCAATGGATCAGATTCTTCAAGAATTGATCATGTGGTCTGTTTTCTGGATGACATTTTAATTACAGGTTCAACTGTTGAAAAGCACTTGGCACTGTTAGACAAGGTGTTATCAAAATTAAAAGCATCTGGGGTGCGAGTAAAATTGTCCAAGTGTCACTTCCTCCAGGAGTCTGTAGAATACTTAGGATACCGTATAGATGCACAAGGTCTTCACCCAACAGAAACAAAGTTAACTGCTATTGTTAATGCACCTTCACCTTCAAATGTGTCTGAACTACGCTCCTTCTTAGGACTGCTAAATTACTATGGACGGTTCCTTCCAAATCTGTCAACATTATTGCAACCCTTACATGAACTTTTGCAGAAAGATACCAAGTGGGCTTGGTCAGCCGAGTGTGAAAAAGCATTTCAGGATGCAAAGCAAAGACTAACCAACAGCAAGTGGCTAGCACACTATGACCCTAGTAAGCCACTCAGATTAGCATGTGATGCCTCACCCTACGGAGTTGGAGCAGTTATATCACATATACTGCCTAATGGAGAAGAACATCCAATTGCTTTTGCGTCTAGAACCCTAACACAAACAGAGCGCAACTATGCTCAAATAGAGCGGGAGGCACTAAGTATTATTTTTGGAGTAAAAAAATTTCATAAATATCTTTATGGAAGGAAGTTTTCACTGGTCACTGATCACAAACCACTTCTGGCCATTCTTGGGCCAAAATCAGCAATTCCAACATTGGCAGCACTTCGAATGCAACGGTGGGCACTACTCCTATTGGCATATGACTATGATATTATATATAGACGTTCTCAGGATCATGGGAATGCAGATGCTCTATCACGGCTTCCGTGCCCATATACAACAGATGTCCATGACGAAAGTGTCATTTTTCAAGTTTCATTTGCAGAGGAACTACCTATTTCTTGCAAAGATATTGCAGCTGCAACAAGTCGTGATCCTCTTCTGGCAAAGGTGTGGGACTTTACTTCCAAAGGCTGGCCGAACTACAACTCTGACAAAATCCTTAAGCCATATTTTGAAAAGAGAGATGAGCTTTCCATAGATCAAGGTTGTTTACTGTGGGGGATACGGGTTGTCATTCCCCCAAAATATCGTCAGAGGCTCTTGCATGAACTTCACGAAGGCCATCCAGGTGTAAACAGAATGAAAGCACGAGCTCGTGGTTACCTGTGGTGGCCAGGCCTGGATCAAGATATAGGAATTTTTGTAAGTCAGTGTACTGCTTGTGCTTCTGTACAAAATCAGCCACCCACTGCACCCCTTCACCCATGGACATGGGCCACATCGCCGTGGGAAAGGATCCATATTGACTATGCTGAAATAAACCAGCAAACATTTCTTGTGGTTATCGACAGCTATTCCAAGTGGTTGGAGGTGTTACCCACTAAAACGAGTACAAGCGAGAAAAACGATTACCTTGCTGCGTAATTTGTTTGCATCCTATGGTCTGCCAAAGGAATTGGTTTCGGATAATGGACCTCAGTTCACATCTCAGGAATTCCAGTACTTCTTGCAACAAAATGGTATCAAGCACAAATTGACCCCACCTTATCACCCAGCTTCAAATGGTGCTGCTGAACGGGCTGTTCAGACATTTAAAAAAGCTTGGATGAAACACTCAGTAGCCAGTGAGTCCGCTCGCACTACAGGAGAGTTGAGACTTTGTCGATTTCTGTTTAATTATAGGAATACTCCACATTCAGTCACTGAAAGTACCCCAGCGGAACTGTTTTTAAAGAGGCACCTCCGAAGCAGGTTGGATTTGCTTAAACCCTCTTTAGCTGATACAGTGGAGAAACATCAGAAGCAACAAGTCAGAGCACATAATAGCTCCAGACAAAGAAACAAAGACTTTTACCCAGGTGATAAGGTTTTGGTTCGAGACTTCCGCCACTCAGGGCGCCTTTGGTCTCCAGGGACCATTTGCCATAGAAGGGGTCCCCTGACGTACGAGGTTCAAATTGGTAACCGTCACATTCATGTCCATGTGGAGCATCTGGTTCCAGATAAGAGTGTGTCACCCGTACCTCCTTCATTTTCTACCATTGACTTTCAAGTACCTGTAGCGCCCTCACAGGAATTACCAGATGCCAACAACCCGTCTAATCCAACCAGTGCTACAGCCTCTGAGGGTGAACGGAGGTATCCGATACGAGCACGCAAGCCTCCTGACAGACTGGACTTATAATGCCACTATGTTATGGTTAACTTGGACATTTCCACTTTAAAATGTTTAGAACTGAGTTATAACTGTTGGTTATATATAATATATATATTGTCGAGATCTACTTTTTGCTAAAAAGGGAGGAATGTAGTAACCTGCTTGTGTAGACATTTTGGTTAAGGGCATTCTTACTGTTTTGCCATTGCTTGATGATGATATTCCTATTCCTGTTTGTGTGCTTCCTGTTAAGCTGAAAGCAAGCATGGAGCAGGCCAGATCTACCTGCCATGTTCTAATAAATATACCAAAAGTTCCAGTGTGTATCTGTACCTGAACTAACACAGCAGAAGTATTAACCCACTGCTAGCCAGCAGTTTATGACAATAGGCACCATCTCTCCCTACTATACCTGCTATCCCACAGCCCCAGTCCCTTCCCAGAGGCTATTATCCCCCCACTGCTACTATAGGCACCACCTCTCCTTACTATACCTGCTATCCCACAGCCCCAGTCCCTTCCCAGAGGCTATTATCCCCCCACTGCTACTATAGGCACCATCTCTCCCTACTATACCTGCTATCCCACAGCCCCAGTCCCTTCCCAGAGGCTATTATCCCCCCACTGCTACTATAGGCACCACCTCTCCTTACTATACCTGCTATCCCACAGCCCCAGTCCCTTCCCAGAGGCTATTATCCCCCCACTGCTACTATAGGCACCATCTCTCCCTACTATACCTGCTATCCCACAGCCCCAGTCCCTTCCCAGAGGCTATTATCCCCCCACTGCTACTATAGGCACCATCTCTCCCTACTATACCTGCTATCCCACAGCCCCAGTCCCTTCCCAGAGGCTATTATCCCCCCACTGCTACTATAGGCACCATCTCTCCCTACTATACCTGCTATCCCACAGCCCCAGTCCCTTCCCAGAGGCTATTATCCCCCCACTGCTACTATAGGCACCATCTCTCCCTACTATACCTGCTATCCCACAGCCCCAGTCCCTTCCCAGAGGCTATTATCCCCCACTGCTACTATAGGCACAATCTCTCCCTACTATACCTGCTATCCCACAGCTCCAGTCCCTTCCCAGAGGCTACTATCCCCCCACTGCTACTATAGGCACCATCTCTCCCTACTATACCTGCTATCCACAGCCCCAGTCCCTTCCCAGGGGCTATTATCCCCCCACTGCTACTATAGGCACCATCTCTCCCTACTATACCTGCTATCCCACAGCCCCAGTCCCTTCCCAGAGGCTATTATCCCCCCACTGCTACTATAGGCACCATCTCTCCCTACTATACCTGCTATCCCACAGCCCCAGTCCCTTCCCAGAGGCTATTATCCCCCCACTGCTACTATAGGCCCCATCTCTCCCTACTATACCTGCTATCCCACAGCCCCAGTCCCTACCCAGAGGCTATTATCCTCCCACTGCTACTATAGGCACCATCTCTCCCTACTATACCTGCTATCCCACAGCCATAGTCCCTTCCCAGAGGCTAGTATCCCCCCACTGCTACTATAGGCACCATCTCTCCCTACTATACCTGCTATCCCACAGCCCCAGTCCCTTCCCAGAGGCTATTATCCTCCACTGCTACTATAGGCACCATCTCTCCCTACTATACCTGCTATCCCACAGCCCCAGTCCGTTCCCAGAGGCTATTATCCCCCCACTGCTACTATAGGCACCATCTCTCCCTACTATACCTGCTATCCCACAGCCCCAGTACCTTCCCAGAGGCTATTATCCCCCCACTGCTACTATAGGCACCATCTCTCCCTACTATACCTGCTATCCCACAGCCCCAGTCCCTTCCCAGAGGCTATTATCCCCCCACTGCTACTATAGGCACCATCTCTCCCTACTATACCTGCTATCCCACAGCCCCAGTCCCTTCCCAGAGGCTATTATCCCCCCACTGCTACTATAGGCACCATCTCTCCCTACTATACCTGCTATCCCACAGCCCCAGTCCCTTCCCAGAGGCTATTATCCCCCCACTGCTACTATATGTCACAACCTCAGGGCCGTGAGTTCCCAGACATAGGGCAGGACCCAAAGAGCAAACAGTTGGTATCACAGGATGAGGCGTTTATTGGAGAAATGGCAAGTAGCCATCAGCAGGTTCCCATAAGCCAGTAGGTGGTAGCCAGCCTGCACTCTTGTTCCTTAGGGAATAGGGAAATACACACAGTTGGGGGGAATCTTCTTGCCGCAGCTAAGGTAGATTCCAGGGGAACACAGGGGAGGGGGTCCTGCCGTAGCTAAGGTTACACCCCAGACAAAAGGCTCCTTGGAACTCTTGGCAGCCACCTTTGTAGCCAGAAAGGGAACAGCCCCTGTCGTAAAACCAAAACAGGATTTGGCTCCTTCTGCCAACCCAAAGGCAGCTTCCAGAGGGGCCAATCATAGCTAATCCCACTGGGCCTATGGGAAGCCACCTAGGGAGCATGCCCAGTTCAGTCTTTTGCATTTACTAGACAGAGCACTGCTCTCACAAGGGGTAACTATGTGTATTGTGTCACTATGGGGTCTGGCTTTGTGTGCCCTCACAATAGGGGCAATTACATGGGGAGGGCCAGACAGAGCTGGCTGGCTACACACAATACACACCTAGATGAGATTAACCTACACAATGCATTTGCTACAACAGGTAGGAGGGGGGCAGGGGGTACATTTCAGCATAAACAGAAATATCTAATAGTTTCATCCAACTTATACAGTTTGTTATGTCACACTATAGGCACCATCTCTCCCTACTATACCTGCTATCCCACAGCCACAGTCCCTTCCCAGAGGCTATTATCCCCCCACTGCTACTATAGGCACCATCTCTCCCTACTATACCTGCTATCCCACAGCCCCAGTCCCTTCCCAGAGGCTATTATCCCCCCACTGCTACTATAGGCACCATCTCTCCCTACTATACCTGCTATCCCACAGCCCCAGTCCCTTCCAGAGGCTATTATCCCCCCACTGCTACTATAGGCACCATCTCTCCCTACTATACCTGCTATCCCACAGCCCCAGTCCCTTCCCAGAGGCTATTATCCCCCCCACTGCTACTATAGGCACCATCTCTCCCTACTATACCTGCTATCCCACAGCCCCAGTCCCTTCCCAGAGGCTATTATCCCCCCACTGCTACTATAGGCACCATTTCTCCCTACTATACCTGCTATCCCACAGCCCCAGTCCCTTCCCAGAGGCTATTATCCCCCCACTGCTACTATAGGCACCATCTCTTGCTTTATCTCATAGAACAGGAACTACACACAATACAAATACATCTCTAAAAAGCTAATTAACCTATTCTAAGCAACATTACACTTTGTCTTTGTGATTTTGTTTGTGTGTTGAACTATTACTATTTTTTTTTGCTTGTTTTTTCAGGTTCTCTACTGTTCATCGTCCAATCGGATTTTAAAACAGCTGTCTGATTCCTGTACTCTGTCCTTGTAAAACATCTGATATAGGCAAAAGAATGACTCAAAATCTAAGGACAATCAAAGTGAAAATACTGAAGTTCTGTTTGTCATTTCTGTTTTTGGCTACATTGGCCTTCATGACATTCCACTTTTATTTCGTAAATAGAATTTGGATTCCGACCACAGTCACCATTTGGGCCCTTGTACCTTATCTTGCTTTATCTCATAGAACAGGAACTACACACAATACAAATACATCTCTAAAAAGCTAATTAACCTATTCTAAGCAACATTACACTTTGTCTTTGTGATTTTGTTTGTGTGTTGAACTATTACTATTTTTTTTTGCTTGTTTTTTCAGGTTCTCTACTGTTCATCGTCCAATCGGATTTTAAAACAGCTGTCTGATTCCTGTACTCTGTCCTTGTAAAACATCTGATATAGGCAAAAGAATGACTCAAAATCTAAGGACAATCAAAGTGAAAATACTGAAGTTCTGTTTGTCATTTCTGTTTTTGGCTACATTGGCCTTCATGACATTCCACTTTTATTTCGTAAATAGAATTTGGATTCCGAGCACAGTACATCCCAGAATTGTGGGACCCTTGTACCCTTATCTCATAGAGGAGCCATTACAATGTAGAGGAGAAGCCCCATTCTTAGTGCTGCTCATCCCTTCCATGCCCCAAGATGTTCTTGTCAGGGACGCCCTGAGGAAGACTTGGGCCAATGAAAGTTTAATCCCTGGAATCTCCATCAAAAGGATTTTCCTTCTGGGCAGGTCCTTTGTTAATGACATAGAAATATCTGTGGAACAAGAGAGTTCTACATTCCATGATATCGTCCAACAGGATTTCCTGGACACCTACCGGAATCTGACCGTCAAAACACTGATGGGTATAGAGTGGGTTAGCCGTCTCTGCCCCCGAGCCAGCTATGTCATGAAGGTGGACACTGACATGTTCTTCAACCCTTGGTTCCTGGTGAGGCAGATCTTACAGCCGGAGAAGCCTCTCAAGCTAGAATTTTTCACAGGGTTGATAATAACAATCGGCGTGCCCCTCAGGTACAGGGGAAGCAAGTGGTATATACCATACGCAACTTACCCTAATTTTTTTTACCCTTACTACTGTTCCGGCACAGGCTATGTCTTCTCCGGGGACTTGTCACCAAGGATATACAAAGAAGCAATGGGGTTGACCCTTTTGCCATTTGAGGATGTCTTTGTAGGTATCTGCTTAGAAAGGATGGGGGTTCAGATCTCCAAGCCTGGGGGCAAATGGTTTTCACAACGAAGGGCACAGTACAATAGGTGCCAATTTACCAAGCTTGTTACTGATCATCATTACAGCCCAGACGAGTTGCTGAAGTTGTGGCCTGATTTCCTCAAGGCTCTGGGAGACTGCACTTGAAAGATGAAGAGCAATGGGCTCATAATACTTCTTACTCCCCTCTTGTTCATGCCGTTAGTCACACTGTCTGGGGTTGAGACTTTTGTTTGAGCTGTGGGTTCTCTGTGTTCCCCAAAGTGCGATCACATGGGGTATCTTGAATGCACTGCTTAACTCAGACTGGCAACTGGCCCATAATCGGCTAGGAAGAGAAAGCCCTCCTCCATGACTCTTTAAAGGAAAGCGAAATAAACTGATCTGTGCTGACCTTAAAGAACATTTGATTGTAAAAATAAAACTCTGTAAATAGGCTGTGCAAAATAAAAATGTTTCTAATATAGTTAGCTAACAAAAAATGTAATATATAAAGGCTGGAGTGAGCAGATGCCTAACATAATATCTAGAACACTACTTCCTACTTTGCAGCTCTCTAAGCTGTTACCAGTAAGTAACCAATCAGTGACTTGAGGAGGGGCCATATGGGACATAACCGTGTTTTTGAATCTGAGTGTTGAAGGATCAAAAGGTGAAAGCAGGAAGTAGTGTTCTGGCTATTATGTTAAAGGCTGGAGTGAGACCTTAAGTCATGAAGACCTTACATAGTAAGTTAGTAAGTTGGGTTGAAAAAAGACATACAGTACGTCCATCAAGTTCAACCATAATGCCTATATATAACCTGCCTAACTACTAGTTGATCCAGAGGAAGGCAAAAAAACCCCATCTGAAGCCTCTCTAATTTGCCACAGAGGGGAAAAAATTCCTTCCTGACTCCAAGATGGCAATCGGACCCGTCCCTGGATCAACTAGTACTAAGAGCTATCTCCCCTACCCCTGTATTCCCTCACTTGTACTGAGAGCTATCTCCCCTACCCCTGTATTCCCTCACTTGTACTGAGAGCTATCTCCCCTACCCCTGTATTCCCTCACTTGTACTGAGAGCTATCTCCCCTACCCCTGTATTCCCTCACTTGTACTGAGAGCTATCTCCCCTACCCCTGTATTCCCTCACTTGTACTGAGAGCTATCTCCCCTACCCCTGTATTCCCTCACTTGTACTGAGAGCTATCCCCCATACCTCTGTATTCCCTCACTTGTACTGAGAGCTATCTCCCCTACCCCTGTATTCCCTCACTTGTACTAAGAGCTATCCCCCCTACCCCTGTATTCCCTCACTTGTACTGAGAGCTATCCCCCCTACCCCTGTATTCCCTCACTTGTACTGAGAGCTATCTCCCATACCCCTGTATTCCCTCACTTGTACTAAGAGCTATCGCCCCTACCCCTGTATTCCCTCACTTGTACTGAGAGCTATCTCCCATAACCCTGTATTCCCTCACTTGTACTGAGAGTTATCTCCCATACCCCTGTATTCCCTCACTTGTACTGAGAGCTATCTCCCCTACCCCTGTATTCCCTCACTTGTACTGAGAGCTATCTCCCCATACCCTGTATTCCCTCACTTGTACTGAGAGCTATCTCCCATACCCCTGTATTCCCTCACTTGTACTGAGAGCTATCTCCCATACCCCTGTATTCCCTCACTTGTATTGAGAGCTATCTCCCATACCCCTGTATTCCCTCACTTGTACTGAAAGCTATCTCCCCTACCCCTGTATTCCCTCACTTGTACTGAGAGCTATCTCCCATACCCCTGTATTCCCTCACTTGTACTGAGAGCTATCCCCCCTACCCCTGTATTCCCTCACTTGTACTAAGAGCTATCCCCCTACCCCTGTATTCCCTCACTTGTACTGAGAGCTATCCCCCCTACCCCTGTATTCCCTCACTTGTACTGAGAGCTATCTCCCCTACCCCTGTATTCCCTCACTTGTACTGAGAGCTATCTCCCATACCCCTGTATTCCCTCACTTGTACTGAGAGCTATCTCCCTACCCCTGTATTCCCCTCACTTGTACTGAGAGCTATCCCCCATACCCCTGTATTCCCTCACTTGTACTGAGAGCTATCTCCCCTACCCCTGTATTCCCTCACTTGTACTGAGAGCTATCCCCCCTACCCCTGTATTCCCTCACTTGTACTGAGAGCTATCCCCCATACCCCTGTATTCCCTCACTTGTACTGAGAGCTATCTCCCATACCCCTGTATTCCCTCACTTGTACTGAGAGCTATCTCCCATACCCCTGTATTCCCTCACTTGTACTGAGAGCTATCTCCCATACCCCTGTATTCCCTCCACTTGTACTGAAAGCTATCCCCCCTACCCCTGTATTCCCTCACTTGTACTGAGAGCTATCTCCCATACCCCTGTATTCCCTCACTTGTACTGAGAGCTATCTCCCATACCCCTGTATTCCCTCACTTGTACTGAAAGCTATCCCCCTACCCCTGTATTCCCTCACTTGTACTGAGAGCTATCTCCCATACCCCTGTATTCCCTCACTTGTACTGAGAGCTATCTCCCCTACCCCTGTATTCCCTCACTTGTACTAAGAGCTATCGCCCCTACCCCTGTATTCCCTCACTTGTACTGAGAGCTATCTCCCCTACCCCTGTATTCCCTCACTTGTACTGAGAGCTATCTCCCCTACCCCTGTATTCCCTCACTTGTACTGAGAGCTATCCCCCCTACCCCTGTATTCCCTCACTTGTACTGAGAGCTATCTCCCATACCCCTGTATTCCCTCACTTGTACTGAGAGCTATCTCCCATACCCCTGTATTCCCTCACTTGTATTGAGAGCTATCTCCCATACCCCTGTATTCCCTCACTTGTACTGAAAGCTATCTCCCCTACCCCTGTATTCCCTCACTTGTACTGAGAGCTATCTCCCATACCCCTGTATTCCCTCACTTGTACTGAGAGCTATCCCCCCTACCCCTGTATTCCCTCACTTGTACTAAGAGCTATCCCCCCTACCCCTGTATTCCCTCACTTGTACTGAGAGCTATCCCCCCTACCCCTGTATTCCCTCACTTGTACTGAGAGCTATCTCCCCTACCCCTGTATTCCCTCACTTGTACTGAGAGCTATCTCCCATACCCCTGTATTCCCTCACTTGTACTGAGAGCTATCTCCCCTACCCCTGTATTCCCTCACTTGTACTGAGAGCTATCCCCCATACCCCTGTATTCCCTCACTTGTACTGAGAGCTATCTCCCCTACCCCTGTATTCCCTCACTTGTACTGAGAGCTATCCCCCCTACCCCTGTATTCCCTCACTTGTACTGAGAGCTATCCCCCATACCCCTGTATTCCCTCACTTGTACTGAGAGCTATCTCCCATACCCCTGTATTCCCTCACTTGTACTGAGAGCTATCTCCCATACCCCTGTATTCCCTCACTTGTACTGAGAGCTATCTCCCATACCCCTGTATTCCCTCACTTGTACTGAAAGCTATCCCCCCTACCCCTGTATTCCCTCACTTGTACTGAGAGCTATCTCCCATACCCCTGTATTCCCTCACTTGTACTGAGAGCTATCCTCCCTACCCCTGTATTCCCTCACTTGTACTAAGAGCTATCCCCCCTACCCCTGTATTCCCCTCACTTGTACTGAGAGCTATCCCCCCTACCCCTGTATTCCCTCACTTGTACTGAGAGCTATCTCCCCTACCCTGTATTCCCTCACTTTGTACTGAGAGCTATCTCCCATACCCCTGTATTCCTCACTTGTACTGAGAACTATCTCCCATACCCCTGTATTCCCTCACTTGTACTGAGAGCCTATCCCCCTACCCCTGTATTCCCTCACTTGTACTGAGAGCTACCCCCCCCACCCCTGTATTCCCTCACTTGTACTGAGAGCTATCTCCCCTACCCCTGTATTCCCTCACTTGTACTGAGAGCTATCTCCCTACCCCTGTATTCCCTCACTTGTACTGAGAGCTATCTCCCCTACCCCTGTATTCCCTCACTTGTACTGAGAGCTATCTCCCCTACCCTGTATTCCCTCACTTGTACTGAGAGCTATCTCCCCTACCCCTGTATTCCCTCACTTGTACTGAGAACTATCTCCCATACCCCTGTATTCCCTCACTTGTACTGAGAGCTATCCCCCCTACCCCTGTATTCCCTCACTTGTACTGAGAGCTATCCCCCCTACCCCTGTATTCCCTCACTTGTACTGAGAGCTATCTCCCATAACCCTGTATTCCCTCACTTGTACTGAGAGCTATCCCCCCTACCCCTGTATTCCCTCACTTGTACTGAGAGCTATCTCCCCTACCCCTGTATTCCCTCACTTGTACTGAGAGCTATCCCCCCTACCCCTGTATTCCCTCACTTGTACTGAGAGCTATCTCCCCTACCCCTGTATTCCCTCACTTGTACTGAGAGCTATCCCCCCCTACCCCTGTATTCCCTCACTTGTACTGAGAGCTATCCCCCCTACCCCTGTATTCCTCACTTGTACTGAGAGCTATCTCCCATACCCCTGTATTCCCTCACTTGTACTGAGAACTATCTCCCATACCCCTGTATTCCCTCACTTGTACTGAGAGCTATCCCCCTACCCCTGTATTCCCTCACTTGTACTGAGAGCTACCCCCCCTACCCCTGTATTCCCTCACTTGTACTGAGAACTATCTCCCATACCCCTGTATTCCCTCACTTGTACTGAGAGCTATCCCCCCTACCCCTGTATTCGCTCACTTGTACTGAGAGCTACCCCCCCTACCCCTGTATTCCCTCACTTGTACTGAGAACTATCTCCCATACCCTGTATTCCCTCACTTGTACTGAGAGCTATCCCCCCTACCCCTGTATTTCCCTCACTTGTACTGAGAGCTACCCCCCTACCCCTTATTCCCCACTTGTACTGAGAGCTATCTCCCTACCCCGTATCCCTACTGTCTGAGAGCTATCTCCCCTACCCTGTATTCCCTCACTTGTACTGAGAGCTATCTCCCCTACCCCTGTATTCCCTCACTTGTACTGAGAGCTATCTCCCCTACCCCTGTATTCCCTCACTTGTACTGAGAGCTATCTCCCCTACCCCTGTATTCCCTCACTTGTACTGAGAACTATCTCCCATACCCCTGTATTCCCTCACTTGTACTAGAGCTATCCCCCTACCCTGTATTCCCTCACTTGTACTAGAGCTTCCCCCCTACCCTTATTCCTCACTTGTAGAGAGCTATCCCCCCTACCCCTGTATTCCCTCACTTGTACTGAGAGCTATCTCCCATAACCCCTGTATTCCCTCACTTGTACTGAGAGCTATCCCCCCTACCCCTGTATTCCCTCACTTGTACTGAGAGCTATCTCCCCTACCCCTGTATTCCCTCACTTGTACTGAGAGCTATCCCCCTACCCCTGTATTCCCTCACTTGTACTGAGAGCTATCTCCCCTACCCCTGTATTCCCTCACTTGTTACTGAGAGCTATCCCCCCTACCCCTGTATTCCTCACTTGTACTGAGAGCTATCCCCCATACCCCTGTATTCCCTCACTTGTACTGAGAGTTATCTCCCCTACCCCTGTATTCCCTCACTTGAACTGAGAGCTATCTCCCATACCCCTGTATTCCCTCACTTGTACTGAGAGCTATCACCCATACCCCTGTATTCCCTCACTTGTACTGAGAGCTATCTCCCCTACCCCTGTATTCCCTCACTTGTACTGAGAGCTATCTCCCCTACCCCTGTATTCCCTCACTTGTACTGAGAGCTATCTCCCTACCCCTGTATTCCCTCACTTGTACTGAGAGCTATCTCCCCTACCCCTGTATTCCCTCACTTGTACTGAGAGCTATCTCCCCTACCCCTGTATTCCCTCACTTGTACTGAGAGCTATCTCCCCTACCCCAGTATTCCCTCACTTGTACTTAGAGCTATCCCCCCTACCCCCTGTATTCCCTCACTTGTACTGAGAGCTATCCCCCCTACCCCTGTATTCCCTCACTTGTACTGAGAACTATCTCCCTACCCCGTATTCTCTCACTTGTACTGAGAGCTACCTCCCATACCCCTGTATTCCCTCACTTGTACTGAGAGCTACCCCCCCTAACCCTGTATTCCCTCACTTGTACTGAGAGCTATCTCCCCTACCCCTGTATTCCCTCACTTGTACTGAGAGCTATCTCCCCTACCCCTGTATTCCCTCACTTGTACTGAGAGCTATCTCCCAAACCCCTGTATTCCCTCACTTGTACTGAGAGCTATCTCCCCTACCCCTGTATTCCTCACTTGTACTGAGAGCTATCTCCACTACCCCCTGTATTCCCTCACTTGTACTGAGAGCTATCTCCCCTACCTCTGTATTCCTCACTAGTACTAAGAGCTATCTCCCCTACCCCTGTATTCCCTCACTTGTACTGAGAGCTATCTCCCTACCCCTGTATTCCCTCACTTGAACTGAGAGCTATCTCCCTACCCCTGTATTCCTCACTTGTACTGAGAGCTATCTCCCATACCCCTGTATTCCCTCACTTGTATTGAGAGCTATCTCCCATACCCCTGTATTCCCTCACTTGTACTGAAAGCTATCTCCCCTACCCCTGTATTCCCTCACTTGTACTGAGAGCTATCTCCCATACCCCTGTATTCCCTCACTTGTACTGAGAGCTATCCCCCCTACCCCTGTATTCCCTCACTTGTACTAAGAGCTATCCCCCCTACCCCTGTATTCCCTCACTTGTACTGAGAGCTATCCCCCCTACCCCTGTATTCCCTCACTTGTACTGAGAGCTATCTCCCCTACCCCTGTATTTCCCTCACTTGTACTGAGAGCTATCTCCCATACCCCTGTTATTCCCTCACTTGTACTGAGAGCTATCTCCCCTACCCCTGTATTCCCTCACTTGTACTGAGAGCTATCCCCATACCCCTGTATTCCCTCACTTGTACTGAGAGCTATCTCCCCTACCCCTGTATTCCCTCACTTGTACTGAGAGCTATCCCCCTACCCCTGTATTCCCTCACTTGTACTGAGAGCTATCCCCCATACCCCTGTATTCCCTCACTTGTACTGAGAGCTATCTCCCATACCCCTGTATTCCCTCACTTGTACTGAGAGCTATCTCCCATACCCCTGTATTCCCTCACTTGTACTGAGAGCTATTCTCCCATACCCCTGTATTCCCTCACTTGTACTGAAAGCTATCCCCCCTACCCCTGTATTCCCTCACTTGTACTGAGAGCTATCTCCCATACCCCTGTATTTCCCTCACTTGTACTGAGAGCTATCTCCCATACCCCTGTATTCCCTCACTTGTACTGAAAAGCTATCCCCCCCTACCCCTGTATTCCCTCACTTGTACTGAGAGCTATCTCCCATACCCTGTATTCCCTCACTTGTACTGAGAGCTATCTCCCCCTACCCCTGTATTCCCTCACTTGTACTAAGAGCTATCGCCCCTACCCTGTATTCCCTCACTTGTACTGAGAGCTATCTCCCCTACCCCTGTATTCCCTCACTTGTACTGAGAGCTATCTCCCCTACCCCTGTATTCCCTCACTTGTACTGAGAGCTATCCCCCCTACCCCTGTATTCCCTCACTTGTACTGAGAGCTATCTCCCATACCCCTGTATTCCCTCACTTGTACTGAGAGCTATCTCCCATACCCCTGTATTCCCTCACTTGTATTGAGAGCTATCTCCCATACCCTGTATTCCCTCACTTGTACTGAAAGCTATCTCCCCTACCCCTGTATTCCCTCACTTGTACTGAGAGCTATCTCCCATACCCCTGTATTCCCTCACTTGTACTGAGAGCTATCCCCCCTACCCCTGTATTCCCTCACTTGTACTAAGAGCTATCCCCCCTACCCCTGTATTCCCTCACTTGTACTGAGAGCTATCCCCCCTACCCCTGTATTCCCTCACTTGTACTGAGAGCTATCTCCCCTACCCCTGTATTCCCTCACTTGTACTGAGAGCTATCTCCCATACCCCTGTATTCCCTCACTTGTACTGAGAGCTATCTCCCCTACCCCTGTATTCCCTCACTTGTACTGAGAGCTATCCCCCATACCCCTGTATTCCCTCACTTGTACTGAGAGCTATCTCCCCTACCCCTGTATTCCCTCACTTGTTACTGAGAGCTATCCCCCCTACCCCTGTATTCCCTCACTTGTACTGAGAGCTATCCCCCATACCCCTGTATTCCCTCACTTGTACTGAGAGCTATCTCCCATACCCCTGTATTCCCTCACTTGTACTGAGAGCTATCTCCCATACCCCTGTATTCCCTCACTTGTACTGAGAGCTATCTCCCATACCCCTGTATTCCCTCACTTGTACTGAAAGCTATCCCCCCTACCCCTGTATTCCCTCACTTGTACTGAGAGCTATCTCCCATACCCCTGTATTCCCTCACTTGTACTGAGAGCTATCCTCCCTACCCCTGTATTCCCTCACTTGTACTAAGAGCTATCCCCCCTACCCCTGTATTCCCTCACTTGTACTGAGAGCTATCCCCCCTACCCCTGTATTCCCTCACTTGTACTGAGAGCTATCTCCCCTACCCCTGTATTCCCTCACTTGTACTGAGAGCTATCTCCCATACCCCTGTATTCCCTCACTTGTACTGAGAACTATCTCCCATACCCCTGTATTCCCTCACTTGTACTGAGAGCTATCCCCCCTACCCCTGTATTCCCTCACTTGTACTGAGAGCTACCCCCCCCACCCCTGTATTCCCTCACTTGTACTGAGAGCTATCTCCCCTACCCCTGTATTCCCTCACTTGTACTGAGAGCTATCTCCCCTACCCCTGTATTCCCTCACTTGTACTGAGAGCTATCTCCCCTACCCCTGTATTCCCTCACTTGTACTGAGAGCTATCTCCCCTACCCCTGTATTCCCTCACTTGTACTGAGAGCTATCTCCCCTACCCCTGTATTCCCTCACTTGTACTGAGAACTATCTCCCATACCCCTGTATTCCCTCACTTGTACTGAGAGCTATCCCCCCTACCCCTGTATTCCCTCACTTGTACTGAGAGCTATCCCCCCTACCCCTGTATTCCCTCACTTGTACTGAGAGCTATCTCCCATAACCCTGTATTCCCTCACTTGTACTGAGAGCTATCCCCCCTACCCCTGTATTCCCTCACTTGTACTGAGAGCTATCTCCCCTACCCCTGTATTCCCTCACTTGTACTGAGAGCTATCCCCCCTACCCCTGTATTCCCTCACTTGTACTGAGAGCTATCTCCCCTACCCCTGTATTCCCTCACTTGTACTGAGAGCTATCCCCCCTACCCCTGTATTCCCTCACTTGTACTGAGAGCTATCCCCCCTACCCCTGTATTCCCTCACTTGTACTGAGAGCTATCTCCATACCCCTGTATTCCCTCACTTGTACTGGAACTATCTCCCATACCCCTGTATTCCCTCACTTGTACTGAGAGCTATCCCCCTACCCCTGTATTCCCTCACTTGTACTGAGAGCTACCCCCCCTACCCCTGTATTCCCTCACTTGTACTGAGAACTATCTCCCATACCCCTGTATTCCCTCACTTGTACTGAGAGCTATCCCCCCTACCCCTGTATTCCCTCACTTGTACTGAGAGCTACCCCCCCTACCCCTGTATTCCCTCACTTGTACTGAGAACTATCTCCCATACCCCTGTATTCCCTCACTTGTACTGAGAGCTATCCCCCCTACCCCTGTATTCCCTCACTTGTACTGAGAGCTACCCCCCCTACCCCTGTATTCCCTCACTTGTACTGAGAGCTATCTCCCCTACCCCTGTATTCCCTCACTTGTACTGAGAGCTATCTCCCCTACCCCTGTATTCCCTCACTTGTACTGAGAGCTATCTCCCCTACCCCTGTATTCCCTCACTTGTACTGAGAGCTATCTCCCCTACCCCTGTATTCCCTCACTTGTACTGAGAGCTATCTCCCCTACCCCTGTATTCCCTCACTTGTACTGAGAACTATCTCCCATACCCCTGTATTCCCTCACTTGTACTAAGAGCTATCCCCCCTACCCCTGTATTCCCTCACTTGTACTGAGAGCTATCCCCCCTACCCCTGTATTCCCTCACTTGTACTGAGAGCTATCTCCCATAACCCTGTATTCCCTCACTTGTACTGAGAGCTATCCCCCCTACCCCTGTATTCCCTCACTTGTACTGAGAGCTATCTCCCCTACCCCTGTATTCCCTCACTTGTACTGAGAGCTATCCCCCCTACCCCTGTATTCCCTCACTTGTACTGAGAGCTATCTCCCCTACCCCTGTATTCCCTCACTTGTACTGAGAGCTATCCCCCCTACCCCTGTATTCCCTCACTTGTACTGAGAGCTATCCCCCATACCCCTGTATTCCCTCACTTGTACTGAGAGTTATCTCCCCTACCCCTGTATTCCCTCACTTGAACTGAGAGCTATCTCCCATACCCCTGTATTCCCTCACTTGTACTGAGAGCTATCACCCATACCCCTGTATTCCCTCACTTGTACTGAGAGCTATCTCCCCTACCCCTGTATTCCCTCACTTGTACTGAGAGCTATCTCCCCTACCCCTGTATTCCCTCACTTGTACTGAGAGCTATCTCCCCTACCCCTGTATTCCCTCACTTGTACTGAGAGCTATCTCCCCTACCCCTGTATTCCCTCACTTGTACTGAGAGCTATCTCCCCTACCCCTGTATTCCCTCACTTGTACTGAGAGCTATCTCCCCTACCCCAGTATTCCCTCACTTGTACTTAGAGCTATCCCCCCTACCCCTGTATTCCCTCACTTGTACTGAGAGCTATCCCCCCTACCCCTGTATTCCCTCACTTGTACTGAGAACTATCTCCCCTACCCCCGTATTCTCTCACTTGTACTGAGAGCTATCTCCCATACCCCTGTATTCCCTCACTTGTACTGAGAGCTACCCCCCCTACCCCTGTATTCCCTCACTTGTACTGAGAGCTATCTCCCCTACCCCTGTATTCCCTCACTTGTACTGAGAGCTATCTCCCCTACCCCTGTATTCCCTCACTTGTACTGAGAGCTATCTCCCAAACCCCTGTATTTCCCTCACTTGTACTGAGAGCTATCTCCCCTACCCCTGTATTCCCTCACTTGTACTGAGAGCTATCTCCACTACCCCTGTATTCCCTCACTTGTACTGAGAGCTATCTCCCCTACCTCTGTATTCCCTCACTAGTACTAAGAGCTATCTCCCCTACCCCTGTATTCCCTCACTTGTACTGAGAGCTATCTCCCCTACCCCTGTATTCCCTCACTTGAACTGAGAGCTATCTCCCCTACCCCTGTATTCCCTCACTTGTACTGAGAGCTATCTCCCCTACCCCTGTATTCCCTCACTTGTACTGAGAGCTATCTCCCCTACCCCTGTATTCCCTCACTTGTACTGAGAGCTATCTCCCCTACCCCTGTATTCCCTCACTTGTACTGAGAGCTGTCTCCCCTACCCCTGTATTCACTCACTTGTACTGAGAGCTGTCTCCCCTACCCCTGTATTCCCTCACTTGTACTGAGAGCTATCTCCCCTACCCCTGTATTCCCTCACTTGTACTGAGAGCTATCTCCCCTACCCCTGTATTCCCTCACTTGTACTGAGAGATATCTCCCCTACCCCTGTATTCCCTCACTTGCTAAGAAGCCATCCAGCCCCTTATTAAAGCTATATAATGTATCAGCCAGTACGACTGATTCGGGGAGGGAATTCCACAACTTCAAAGCTCTCACAGTAAAAAATCCTTTCCAAATTTTTAGATGGAACCACCCTTCTTCTAAATGGAGTGGGTGCCCTCGTGTCCGTTGGAAGGCCCTACTGGTAAATAAAACATTAGAAAGGTTATTATATGATCCCCTTATATATTTATACATAGTTATCATATCCCCCTTAAGCGCCTCTTCTCCCGTATAAACAGACCCAACTTGGCCAGTCTTTCCCCATAACTGAGACTTCCCATACCCTTTACCAGCTTAGTTGCCCTTCTCTGGACCCTCTCTAACGCAATAATGTCCCTTTTGAGCACTGGAGACCAAAACTGAACAGCATATTCTAGATGGGGCCTTACCAGCGCTCTATAAAGGGGAAGAATAACCCCCTCCTCCCGTGAATCTATACCCCTTTTAATACAGCTCAAAACCTTGTTTGCCCTTGCAGCTGCTGCCTGGCATTGCTTGCTACAGCCAAGTTTATTATCTACAAGGACTCAAAGGTCCTTCTCCATTATGGATTTGCCTAGTGCAGTCCCATTAAGGGTATAAGTGGCTGCATATTTTATACCCCGGGTGCATGACCTTACATTTATCCACATTAAACATGAAATAAACCCAATAGGGCTGTTCTGCCCCAATAAGGGGTAATTATATCTTAGTTGGGATCAAGTACAGGTACTGTTTTATTATTACAGAGAAAAGGGAATCATTTAACCATTAAATAAACCCAATAGGGCTGTTCTGCCCCCAATAAGGGGTAATTATATCTTAGTTGGGATCAAGTACAGGTACTGTTTTATTATTACAGAGAAAAGGGAATCATTTAACCATTAAATAAACCCAATAGGGCTGTTCTGCCCCCCAATAAGGGGTAATTATATCTTAGTTGGGATCAAGTACAGGTACTGTTTTATTATTACAGAGAAAAGGGAATCATTTAACCATTAAATAAACCCAATAGGGCTGTTCTGCCCCAATAAGGGGTAATTATATCTTAGTTGGGATCAAGTACAGGTACTGTGGGGTGCCCCACTCCAGATGGACGGCGCTGCTTATCAGAGTAAATAGTTTACTTAGTTTGTGCAGAAAATAAAAGGGAAAAGCTAATATTGTAAGTTATGGAGCAGGACCTTCCCACACCCCTGTAATGTAAGAATTCACTTTCCTGGGTTCCTTACTGCCCCGGGTGCCACTAACCAATAGAGAAAATGCCAAAAATGAACAAGCTGTAAACATTAGAAATGGGCTCAGTGGTGTTGCTGCCTGGAGCGCTCTCACATTGATACCTGTATACGGTACATGGGGAGCAGCTATTGGCTGCTTTTCTAACTCTTTGTAGCTTTTAAATGGGGGTCACTGACCCCGGCAGCCACAATCCATTGCTCTGTGAGGCTACAGTTTAAAAAAGTAACAATAACAATTAAACTTATTTTTTATTTAGGCCCTCTCCTATTTATATATCAGTTTCTGATTCAAATAACTCTCTGGTTACTAAGGTCATCTGCACCCTAGCAACCAGAAAGCTGTTGAAGCTCCAGACTGGAGAGCTGCTGAACAAAAATTACAAATAATATATACTGACTCCCAGGGATATTGTGCAAAAGCGCGAGTGGGGGTGCTTTTTTTTTAACCCTAAAATGCTTAGGATGTAAAAGCATTCATACGTGCACTTCTGTTAGGGGTTCTCCATCCATTTGTGTTTGTGATACTACAAGTTAACTTAAAAGTGAACCTCCCCTTTAGATGTGTTTAGGTTAGCTTTACAGAGAAAGAGGCAGCAGGTACTGACATCCCAGGCACGTTATATACAGTGAGACGCAGTCTTTATATACAAAACCAGCACTTTATATACAGTGAGACGCAGTCTTTATATACAAAACCAGCACATTATATACAGTGAGATGCAGTCTTTATAAACAAAACCAGCACATTATATACAGTGAGACGCAATCTTTATATACAAAACCAGCACTTTATATACAGTGAGACGCAGTCTTTATGTACAAAACCAGCACATTATATACAGTGAGACGCAGTCTTTATATACAAAACCAGCACATTATATACAGTGAGATGCAGTCTTTATATACAAAACCAGCACATTATATACAGTGAGATGCAGTCTTTATATACAAAACCAGCACATTATATACAGTGAGACGCGGTCTTTATATACAAAACCAGCACATTATATACAGTGAGACGCGGTCTTTATATACAAAACCAGCACATTATATACAGTGAGACGCAGTCTTTATATACAAAACCAGCACATTATATACAGTGAGATGCAGTCTTTATAAACAAAACCAGCACATTATATACAGTGAGACGCAGTCTTTATATACAAAACCAGCACTTTATATACAGTGAGACGCAGTCTTTATGTACAAAACCAGCACATTATATACAGTGAGACGCAGTCTTTATATACAAAACCAGCACATTATATACAGTGAGATGCAGTCTTTATATACAAAACCAGCACATTATATACAGTGAGATGCAGTCTTTATATACAAAACCAGCACATTATATACAGTGAGACGCGGTCTTTATATACAAAACCAGCACATATATACAGTGAGACGCGGTCTTTATATACAAAACCAGCACGTTATATACAGTGAGACGCAGTCTTTATATACAAAACCAGCACATATATACAGTGAGACGCAGTCTTTATATAGAAAAACCAGCACATATATACAGTGAGACGCAGTCTTTATATACAAAACCAGCACATTATATACAGTGAGACGCAGTCTTTATATACAAAACCAGCACATTATATGCAGTGAGATGCAGTCTTTATATACAAAACCAGCACATTATATGCAGTGAGACGCAGTCTTTATATACAAAACCAGCACATTATATGCAGTGAGACGCGGTCTTTATATACAAAACCAGCACATTATATACAAAACCAGCACATTATATACAGTGAGACGCGGTCTTTATATACAAAACCAGCACATTATATGCAGTGAGACGCAGTCTTTATATACAAAACCAGCACATTATATGCAGTGAGACGCGGTCTTTATATACAAAACCAGCACATTATATGCAGTGAGACGCAATCTTTATATACAAAACCAGCACATTATATACAAAACCAGCACATTAAATACAGTGAGACGCAGTCTTTATATACAAAACCAGCACATTATATGCAGTGAGACGCGGTCTTTATATACAAAACCAGCACATATATACAGTGAGACGCAGTCTTTATATACAAAACCAGCACATATATACAGTGAGACGCGGTCTTTATATACAAAACCAGCACGTTATATACAGTGAGACGCAGTCTTTATATACAAAACCAGCACATATATACAGTGAGACGCAGTCTTTATATAGAAAAACCAGCACATTATATGCAGTGAGACGCGGTCTTTATATACAAAACCAGCACATTATATGCAGTGAGACGCGGTCTTTATATACAAAACCAGCACATTATATGCAGTGAGACGCGGTCTTTATATACAAAACCAGCACATTATATGCAGTGAGGCGCAGTCTTTATATACAAAACCAGTACATTATATGCAGTGAGGCGCAGTCTTTATATACAAAACCAGCACATTATATACAGTGAGGCGCAGTCTTTATATACAAAACCAGCACATTATATACAGTGAGACTCAGTCTTTATATACAAAACCAGCACATTATATGCAGTGAGACGCAGTCTTTATATACAAAACCAGCTCATTATATGCAGTGAGGCGCAGTCTTTATATACAAAACCAGCACATTATATGCAGTGAGGCCACGCCCCCCCCAAACAGGCCCATTTTACAAAACCACACCTGAAAAGCATAACATACACAAAGTGCACCAGAAGACAGACACGGTGGCCCCAATCATTTTATGACATATTGTGGCCCTAAGGATTTCATTATGCTCTGTGGCACCTGTATTTAATGACAAACTCATGACAGACATTGGTAGCCAGGTGTTATGTTTTGCATTGGCGCTAGAGCAGGGACCCCCTAAAACATTGCTGGTCCTCCCGCAGTGTCCCCCTACTATGGGCTGCTCCCCACTGCAGCATCCTCCCCAACATCCTTCAGCTGCCCCCAGCATCCTTCCAACATCCTCCAGCTCCCCCCAGCGTCCTCCCCAACATCCTTCAGCTGCCCCTTACCTTCCTCCAGCTTCTCCCAGGGTCTTCCCTAACATCCTTCAGCTGCCCCCAGCATCCACCCACCATCCTTCAGCTCCCCCCAGCATCCTTCCCAACATCCTTCAGCTGCCCCCAACATCCTTCAGCTCCCCAACATCCTTCAGCTCCCCCAACATCCTTCAGCTGCCCCTTACCTTCCTTCAGCTCCTCCCAGCATCCTCCCCAACATCCTTCAGCTCCCCCAACATCCTTCAGCTCCCCCCAACATCCTCCAGCTCCCCCCAACATCCTTCAGCTCCCCAACATCCTTCAGCTCCCCCAACATCCTCCCCAACATCCTTCAGCTGCCCCAACATCCTTCAGCTCCCCCAACATCCTCCCCAACATCCTTCAGCTGCCCCAACATCCTCTAGCTCCCCCCAACATCCTCCCCAATATCCTTCAGCTCCCCCAACATCCTCCCCAATATCCTTCAGCTCCCCCAACATCCTCCCCAATATCCTTCAGCTCCCCCAACATCCTCCCCAATATCCTTCAGCTCCCCCAACATCCTTCAGCTCCCCCAACATCCTCCCCAACATCCTTCAGCTGCCCCAACATCCTCCAGCTCCCCCCGAAATCCTCCCCAATATCCTTCAGCTCCCCCAACATCCTCCCCAATATCCTTCAGCTCCCCCAACATCCTTCAGCTCCCCCCAGCATCCTCCAGCTGCCCCTTACCTTCCTCCAGTGTCCTCCCCAGCATTCCCCTGCTTTCTGTTGCCCCCCTGCTGCTACCACCACCAGCTTCCTCTGGCTGTGCCCCAGGGCTCTTCTTCTCCTCCTAGTGATGTCACACGCACGTCTCTTGAGCGCCGCACCTGTGTGTATAGTACCTGTGTATAGTACCTGTGTATAGTGCCTGTGTATAGTACCTGTGTATAGTACCTGTGTGTATAGTACCTGTGCATAGTACCTGTGTGTATAGTACCTGTGTATAGTACCTGTGTATAGTACCTGTGTATAGTACCTGTGTATAGTACCTGTGTATAGTACCTGTGTGTATAGTGCCTGGGTATAGTACCTGTGTATAGTACCTGTGTGTATTGTACCTGTGTATAGTGCCTGTGTATAGTACCTGTGTATAGTACCTGTGTGTATAGTACCTGTGTATAGTACTTGTGTATTGTACCTGTGTATAGTACCTGTGTGTATTGTACCTGTGTATAGTACCTGTGTATAGTACCTGTGTGTATAGTACCTGTGTGTATTGTACCTGTGTATAGTGCCTGTGTATAGTACCTGTGTATAGTACCTGTGTATAGTGCCTGGGTATAGTACCTGGGTATAGTACCTGTGTGTATAGTACCTGTGTGTATAGTACCTGTGTATAGTACCTGTATGTATTGTACCTGTGTATAGTGCCTGTGTATAGTGCCTGTGTATAGTGCCTGGGTATAGTGCCTGTGTATAGTGCCTGGGTATAGTACCTGTGTATAGTACCTGTGTATAGTACCTGTGTGTATTGTACCTGTGTATAGTGCCTGTGTATAGTACCTGTGTATAGTACCTGTGTATAGTACCTGTGTATAGTGCCTGTGTATAGTACCTGTGTATAGTGCCTGTGTATAGTGCCTGGGTATAGTACCTGTGTATAGTACCTGTGTATAGTACCTGTGTGTATTGTACCTGTGTATAGTGCCTGTGTATAGTACCTGTGTATAGTACCTGTGTATAGTGCCTGGGTATAGTACCTGGGTATAGTACCTGTGTATAGTACCTGTGTATAGTGCCTGTGTATAGTACCTGTGTGTATAGTACCTGTGTATAGTGCCTGTGTATAGTGCCTGTGTATAGTACCTGTGTGTATAGTACCTGTGTATAGTGCCTGTGTATAGTGCCTGGGTATAGTACCTGTGTATAGTGCCTGGGTATAGTGCCTGTGTATAGTGCCTGTGTATAGTGCCTGTGTATAGTGCCCGTGTATAGTACCTGGGTATAGTGCCTGGGTATAGTGCCTGTGTATAGTGCCTGTGTATAGTACCTGTGTATAGTGCCTGTGTATAGTGCCTGTGTATAGTGCCTGTGTATAGTGCCCGTGTATAGTACCTGGGTATAGTGCCTGGGTATAGTGCCTGTGTATAGTGCCTGGGTATAGTACCTGTGTATAGTGCCTGGGTATAGTGCCTGTGTATAGTGCCTGTGGGATGAAAACTGCAGCAAAAGTTCAAAGTTGGTTCTTGGGTAAAGTTTACAGCCTGCAGATTCTTCTTTTTTTAGTCTTTTTTTAGTACCTGTGTATAGTACCTGTGTATAGTGCCTGTGTATAGTACCTGTGTATAGTGCCTGTGTATAGTGCCTGTGTATAGTACCTGGGTATAGTGCCTGGGTATAGTACCTGGGTATAGTGCCTGGGTATAGTGCCTGGGTATAGTGCCTGGGTATAGTGCCTGTGTATAGTGCCTGGGTATAGTACCTGTGTGTATAGTACCTGTGTGTATAGTACCTGTGTATAGTACCTGTATGTATTGTACCTGTGTATAGTGCCTGTGTATAGTGCCTGTGTATAGTGCCTGGGTATAGTGCCTGTGTATAGTGCCTGGGTATAGTACCTGTGTATAGTACCTGTGTATAGTACCTGTGTGTATTGTACCTGTGTATAGTGCCTGTGTATAGTGCCTGGGTATAGTACCTGGGTATAGTACCTGTGTGTATAGTACCTGTGTGTATAGTACCTGTGTATAGTACCTGTATGTATTGTACCTGTGTATAGTGCCTGTGTATAGTGCCTGTGTATAGTGCCTGGGTATAGTGCCTGTGTATAGTGCCTGGGTATAGTACCTGTGTATAGTACCTGTGTATAGTACCTGTGTGTATTGTACCTGTGTATAGTGCCTGTGTATAGTACCTGTGTATAGTACCTGTGTATAGTACCTGTGTATAGTGCCTGTGTATAGTACCTGTGTATAGTACCTGTGTATAGTGCCTGGGTATAGTACCTGTGTATAGTACCTGTGTATAGTACCTGTGTGTATTGTACCTGTGTATAGTGCCTGTGTATAGTACCTGTGTATAGTACCTGTGTATAGTGCCTGGGTATAGTACCTGGGTATAGTACCTGTGTATAGTACCTGTGTATAGTGCCTGTGTATAGTACCTGTGTGTATAGTACCTGTGTATAGTGCCTGTGTATAGTGCCTGTGTATAGTACCTGTGTGTATAGTACCTGTGTATAGTGCCTGTGTATAGTGCCTGGGTATAGTACCTGTGTATAGTGCCTGGGTATAGTGCCTGTGTATAGTGCCTGTGTATAGTGCCTGTGTATAGTGCCCGTGTATAGTACCTGGGTATAGTGCCTGGGTATAGTGCCTGTGTATAGTGCCTGTGTATAGTACCTGTGTATAGTGCCTGTGTATAGTGCCTGTGTATAGTGCCTGTGTATAGTGCCCGTGTATAGTACCTGGGTATAGTGCCTGGGTATAGTGCCTGTGTATAGTGCCTGGGTATAGTACCTGTGTATAGTACCTGGGTATAGTGCCTGGGTATAGTGCCTGTGTATAGTGCCTGGGTATAGTACCTGTGTATAGTGCCTGGGTATAGTGCCTGTGTATAGTGCCTGTGGGATGAAAACTGCAGCAAAAGTTCAAAGTTGGTTCTTGGGTAAAGTTTACAGCCTGCAGATTCTTCTTTTTTTAGTCTTTTTTTAGTACCTGGGTATAGTACCTGTGTATAGTGCCTGTGTATAGTACCTGTGTATAGTGCCTGTGTATAGTGCCTGTGTATAGTGCCTGTGTATAGTGCCCGTGTATAGTGCCTGTGTATAGTGCCTGGGTATAGTACCTGTGTATAGTGCCCGTGTATAGTGCCTGTGTATAGTGCCTGTGTATAGTGCCCGTGTATAGTGCCCGTGTATAGTGCCTGGGTATAGTGCCTGTGTATAGTGCCCGTGTATAGTGCCTGTGTATAGTGCCTGTGTATAGTGCCTGTGTATAGTGCCTGTGTATAGTACCTGTGTATAGTACCTGTGTATAGTGCCCGTGTATAGTGCCTGTGTATAGTGCCTGGGTATAGTACCTGTGTATAGTGCCTGTGTATAGCACCTGTGTATAGTGCCTGTGTATAGTACCTGTGTATAGTACCCATGTATAGTGCCTGGGTATAGTACCTGGGTATAGTGCCTGTGTATAGTACCTGTGTATAGTGCCTGTGTATAGTGCCTGTGTATAGTACCTGTGTATAGTACCTGTGTATAGTGCCTGTGTATAGTGCCTGTGTATAGTACCTGTGTATAGTGCCTGTGTATAGTGCCTGTGTATAGTACCTGGGTATAGTGCCTGTGTATAGTACCTGTGTATAGTACCTGTGTATAGTGCCTGTGTATAGTACCTGTGTATAGTACCTGTGTATAGTGCCTGGGTATAGTACCTGTGTATAGTGCCTGTGTATAGTGCCTGTGTATAGTGCCTGTGTATAGTACCTGGGTATAGTACCTGGGTATAGTACCTGTGTATAGTACCTGGGTATAGTGCCTGTGTATAGTACCTGTGTATAGTGCCCGTGTATAGTGCCTGTGTATAGTACCCGTGTATAGTGCCTGTGTATAGTACCTGTGTATAGTACCTGGGTATAGTACCTGGGTATAGTGCCTGTGTATAGTACCTGTGTATAGTACCTGGGTATAGTGCCTGTGTATAGTACCTGGGTATAGTGCCTGTGTATAGTACCTGTGTATAGTACCTGGGTATAGTGCCTGGGTATAGTACCTGTGTATAGTACCTGGGTATAGTACCTGGGTATAGTACCTGTGTATAGTGCCCGTGTATAGTACCTGGGTATAGTGCCCGTGTATAGTGCCTGTGTATAGTGCCTGTGTATAGTACCTGTGTATAGTACCTGTGTATAGTGCCTGTGTATAGTACCTGTGTATAGTACCTGGGTATAGTGCCTGTGTATAGTGCCTGTGTATAGTCCCTGGGTATAGTGCCTGTGTATAGTACCTGGGTATAGTGCCTGTGTATAGTACCTGTGTATAGTACCTGGGTATAGTGCCTGGGTATAGTACCTGTGTATAGTACCTGGGTATAGTACCTGGGTATAGTACCTGTGTATAGTGCCCGTGTATAGTACCTGGGTATAGTACCTGTGTATAGTACCTGGGTATAGTACCTGGGTATAGTGCCCGTGTATAGTGCCTGTGTATAGTGCCTGGGTATAGTGCCTGTGTATAGTACCTGTGTATAGTGCCCGTGTATAGTGCCTGTGTATAGTACCTGTGTATAGTACCTGTGTATAGTGCCTGGGTATAGTGCCTGGGTATAGTGCCTGGGTATAGTACCTGTGTATAGTACCTGTGTATAGTACCTGTGTATAGTGCCTGTGTATAGTGCCTGTGTATAGTACCTGTGTATAGTACCTGTGTATAGTGCCTGGGTATAGTGCCTGTGTATAGTGCCTGTGTATAGTACCTGTGTATAGTACCTGTGTATAGTACCTGTGTATAGTGCCTGTGGGATGAAAACTGCAGCAAAAGTTCAAAGTTGGTTCTTGGGTAAAGTTTACAGCCTGCAGATTCTTCTTTTTTTAGTCTTCAATTTTGCACTGCCTCCATTTTGAAAAATCTCCTTATCCCTGTCTGCATCTGCGCCTTGATTGGTCAATTTTACTGCCTGTCAAGAAGGCTGTGTTCTGATTGGAGAATCCACAAGAAGAAAGATGCAATCAGAGCACAGCTGATTTCTGCAGAACCCGGAGAAGATTTGCAGGGCAGTGCAGAAACGGAGCCAGGTTTTAAGGTGCCAAAGCAGGTTTGGGGAGGCTTAGCCTTATTGAAAATCCGCCTATGACGAAGACCAATTGCAAACTGCCACAGAATAGTGCTCCCAACATCAAGTGAACTCAAAATGGCTCAGAATTCCCTTCTAGGCACTTTGGCTACTTACATAAGTTCATTTTGTAACTAAGAAAAAAAAAACAGGACAGAACAGCAATGGGCACTCCTGTTACTCTTCATGATGCTGTTTATACCGGTATCTAAAAATCATATACAAATAGAATTAACTAGAAAGGGAAGATTGAGAACAAACTTCATGTTGGGTTGAAAAACAAGTCACTGGATGAAATCTGATTGGCTGTTGTTGGCTCCGCCCACTTTGTCTAACCTTGGGCCACAGTTATTTAGTAAAAACCACAGTGCAAAGTTTAGGGACCCTGGTTTTAATAGTGTCTGAATGGCAGCAACTTAAATTTCCCCACTGAAAGTCAATGAGTGGCTTCTGATTGGTGGTTGGTGGCTCCGCCCCCTTTTTCTAACCTGGAACTGCAGTCACCCAGTGACTCTGCAAAGTTTAGGGACCCTGGGATTAATAGTTTCAGAGCGGCAGCAGTTTAAATTTAATCCAATAAAAGTCAGTAGTTGAATTGGTGGCCCCGCCCACTTTTTCTAACCTTGAGTTGAAGTCACCCAGTGACAAACAGGGGGCACCCTGGCATAAATAGTGTGAGAACGGCAGCATTTTACATTTAAACCAATAAAATTCAATGGATGAAATCTGATTGGCTGTTAGTGGCCCAACCCACTTTTCCTATTTTTGAACTGCAGTCCCCCAGTGACCAACTTTGCAACAATGGGGGAATTGTGGGACCAGCAGCATTTTACACTTCACCATTGAAAGTCAATAGGTGAAATCTGATTGGCTGTTCACTTGGGCATCCAACAATCATCATATTTTCATTCAGGCTGAGCCCATGACTGTGTTATTCAAGTTTGGGGGGTGAAGCCTCAAAGCTGTAAGAGTCGCAGCAGTTTGAAAATCTTCCCTGTCAAAGTCAATGGGAAAATTGTGGGGTTCGGAGTGGCGGCGCCACAAAAAGATCGCTTAGAAAAGCACAAGCAGCCTGTTCCGCTATAGGGCGAAGAAGTCACCTTATACCAGTCACTATCAGTAACTACAGCCAATGCAGTCTCATCTATTGCTTTCATGTTTTCATTCAGCGCCACCTAGTGGCAGCAATAGAAATCGCATATCCTTTTTGTTATTGATCAAGAGCCCAATCATCCAGGCTGTATCTTTACGTGACACCCCTTATGGTTCCAGTACCTGTACTTGATCCCAACTAAGATAATTACCCCTTATTGGGGCAGAACAGCCCTATTGGGTTTATTTAATGGTTAAATGATTCCCTTTTCTCTGTAATAATAAAACAGTACCTGTACTTGATCCCAACTAAGATATAATTACCCCTTATTGGGGGCAGAACAGCCCTATTGGGTTTATTTCATGGTTAAATGATTCTCTTTTCTCTGTAATAATAAAACAGTACCTGTACTTGATCCCAACTAAGATATAATTACCCCTTATTGGGGGCAGAACAGCCCTATTGGGTTTATTTCATGGTTAAATGATTCCCTTTTCTCTGTAATAATAAAACAGTACCTGTACATGATCCCAACTAAGATATAATTACCCCTTATTGGGGGCAGAACAGCCCTATTGGGTTTATTTAATGGTTAAATGATTCCCTTTTCTCTGTAATAATAACTCAGTACCTGTACTTGATCCCAACTAAGATATAATTACCCCTTATTGGGGGCAGAACAGCCCAATTGGGTTTATTTCATGGTTAAATGATTCCCTTTTCTCTGTAATAATAGAACAGTACCTGTACTTGATCCCAACTAAGATATAATTACCCCTTATTGGGGCAGAACAGCCCTATTGGGTTTATTTCATGGTTAAATGATTCCCTTTTCTCTGTAATAATAAAACAGTACCTGTACTTGATCCCAACTAAGATATAATTACCCCTTATTGGGGGCAGAACAGCCCTATTGGGTTTATTTCATGGTTAAATGATTCCCTTTTCTCTGTAATAATAGAACAGTACCTGTACTTGATCCCAACTAAGATATAATTACCCCTTATTGGGGGCAGAACAGCCCTATTGGGTTTATTTCATGGTTAAATGATTCCCTTTTCTCTGTAATAATAGAACAGTACCTGTACTTGATCCCAACTAAGATATAATTACCCCTTATTGGGGGCAGAACAGTCCTATTGGGTTTAATTACTGTTTAAATAATTATTTAGTAGATTTAAGATATAGAGATTTGAATTATGGAAAGAGCATTCTAAATAACAGGTCCCATACCTGTATAACCCATCCTGTCACTTTCCCTGTGCAAATCCCCTGGTATAGCGGCTCGCTGCCTGCCCCGTATCAGACTCCGCCCATCGCCTCCTCGCGCATCGCTCTCCATCTCAGACTAACCGCACCCTGCCTGATGCGCCTCCAGAGCCGACTCCTGTGCCAAGTGCCTTCCTTGACGTTCCAGGAGCGAAGCCACCAGTGCCAGTTAGTCGGTAGCTAATCCTCCGGCTGAAGTATTGTTTCCCTCAATGAGGTACCAAGTGTATCCAATCTGTGTTTGTGAATTCTAAGCCTCCTTGTCTAATTCAGGCAGCGTTGGGTTTCAGTCTAGCAAAGAAATGGCGGATATTCCATTTCTAAAATACTGATTGTATAAACTCAGCCACTGGGATCCAGTTTTATTAGCAGTGAGTAACTGGGCTGGGGAGTGTTGGAGGGGTGGCACTGGTCAGTTATGCCCATAACATGCCCACTGCCTGCCCACAACCTCCTGGGTTAGCAATTGTATCCATGAACCTGCCCAGCCCATGGGTCCTTGGGGTTTTAGGTCAGACCCATATTGATATATCTGCCCCCCTGTGTCTGCCTGATGGAAGCTGGACCAGGGCTCTCGGGGAGAATATGGAGGCATGTCAGGGATTATTTTTGCTCATTGAACAGTTTTTGTTATCTATAGGTGGAAAGGGATGTATTAGAGATGGGCTTTCAGCAAAGGCAGAGGGGGAAATGGCATCATGGCCATTGGCCATTTAAGATGGTGTTAACTTGCCTGTTTGGAACAACTTTTGCTAAATCATAACATTGTGTTTCGGGAGAAGGGGGAAGACCAATGATTGGACAGTTACTTGTACAATTTGTTTTAGTTGTCCTTTATACAAAAAATACTCATGAACCCCTATCCCCCCACTTTTATACTATAGGAGGGGTAACACAGTATGGGTAAATGATTTCCCCGGGTATTTATTAAGCCCCTTTTCCCCAACCCTTCCATAGATGTGCAGGCTGCTCCATCCATAGCTACATAGTTAAGTCATTTTGAAAAAGACCAAAGTCCATAAAGTTCAACCCCTCCAAACAATATATATATATATATATACACATCCAGGCTAGTGATGGTAGAACGTGGGTCACACTGGACAATCTTACCCAGATGGGTCCTCACTAAGTGGAAAAAAATGGAGATAGTATTGTTAACCAGAACCAGAATCCCTCTTCAGTACTATGGTCACTTTTGGCTGGTATTGCCTATGGGAGAGATATTTCTCACTATCAAACCTTGTTGGAGCATAGATTGCTCTTTCTAGCTTTGCCTATCTATCTTGCATTCCTAGAGTGTAATGTAACAAATGCTAGTCCTGCAACTGACTACACCTCCTTCACTGGATCCTTGTTCCTCAAGTTTTATTAGAAGAGTTGTCCCTATAGGGCAGAACCTTTACTGGACCTTGTTGACTCCAGGCTCCCAAGACACAGTCACCTGGAGAGAGGATGGAAAGACAAAGAGGACATGCCACCCCTTTCCAATCTCTATATTAAAGTGTAACAGGAAGTGGTCATTAAACCTATGGGCCAGTAACCTAGATATGAAAATAATGTAGCCATGTGTTCGGGGTCCATTTTAGGTAGAAGCTCACCTGAGCAGGCAAGTAGGATACTGTGGAGCCTGGGGCTAGGTTCAGGTATAGATAGATCAGGATATACTCTGTAATAGGGCACACTAGGAGTAATAAATAGTTATAGTTAGCTAGAGAGCAGCTTTTGGCTCCGACGAGGATTGTTATTGCTACTATAGGCACCATCTCTTACTTTATCTCATAGAACAGTAACTAAGCACAATACAAATACATCCCTAAAAAGCTAATGAACCTATTATAAGCAACGTTACACTTTGTCTTTGTGATTTTATTTGTGTTTTGAACTATTGCTTGATTTTCCAGGTTCTCTACTGTTCATCGTCCAATCTGTCCTTGTAAAACAATGGGCAAAAGAATGACTCAAAATCTAAGGACAATCAAAGTGAAAATACTGAAGTTCTGTTTGTTATTTCTGTTTTTGGCTACATTGGCCTTGATGGCATTCCACTTTTATTTCGTAAATAGAATTTGGATTCCGAGCACAGTGCATCCCAGAATTGTGGGACCCTTGTACCCTTATCTCATAGAGGAGCCATTACAATGTAGAGGAGAAGCCCCATTCTTAGTGCTGCTCATCCCTTCCATGCCCCAAGATGTTCTTGTCAGGGACGCCCTGAGGAAGACTTGGGCCAATGAAAGTTTAATCCCTGGAATCTCCATCAAAAGGATTTTCCTTCTGGGCAGGTCCTTTGTTAATGACATAGAAATATCGGTGGAACAAGAGAGTTCTACATTCCATGATATCGTCCAACAGGATTTCCTGGACACCTATCGGAATCTGACCGTCAAAACACTGATGGGTATAGAGTGGGTTAGCCGTCTCTGCCCCCGAGCCAGCTATGTCATGAAGGTGGACGCTGACATGTTCTTCAACCCTTGGTTCCTGGTGAGGCAGATCTTACAGCCGAAGAAGCCTCTCAAGCTGGAATTTTTCACAGGGTTGATAATAACAATCGGCATGCCCTTCAGGAACAGGGGAAGCAAGTGGTATATACCATACGCAACGTACCCTAAATTTTTTTACCCTTATTACTGTTCCGGCGCAGGCTATGTCTTCTCCGGGGACTTGTCACCAAGGATATACAAAGAAGCAATGGGGTTGACCCTTTTTCCATTTGAGGATGTCTTCGTAGGTATTTGCTTAGAAAGGATGGGGGTTCAGATCTCCAAGCCTGGGGGCAAATGGTTTTCACTAGAAAGGGCACAGTACAATAGGTGCCAATTTACCAAGCTTGTTACTGATCATCATTACAGCCCAGACGAGTTGCTGAAGTTGTGGCCTGATTTCCTCAAGGCTCTGGATGACTGCACTTGAAAGATGAAGAGCAATGAGCTCATAATACTTCTTAATCCCCTCTTGTTCATGCCGTTAGTCACACTGTCTGGGGTTGAGACTTTTGTTTGAGCTGTGGGTTCTCTGTGTTCCCCAAAGTGCTATCAGTGCTGGGCACTGGGCAAAGTTTCTAGTTATGCCACTGGCACTATATCATACCTCCCAGCTATCCAGGTATGGGAATCAAGGTCTTGCCAGTCATGTCTCTGCTTTTGATAATCTAATCTGGTATCATTTATGTAATTACATGGGAGCATTTGGAACTAGAGGTCCCTTTAAACACCTAATTAGAACTTGTTATAGTGCCAAAAGTTCAGTGGCAGGGAATTTCAGCTCCTTTTTATACCCAAATCTTTGGATAAGGGAGCCATAATCCATAGTTTGGATCTCCATACCTGAAATCTACTAACAAATCATTTAACCATTAAATAAACCCAATAGGGCTGTTCTGCCCCCAATAAGGGGTAATTATATCTTAGTTGGGATCAAGTACAGGTACTGTTTTATTATTACAGAGAAAAGGGAATCATTTAACCATTAAATAAACCCAATAGGGCTGTTCTGCCCCCAATAAGGGGTAATTATATCTTAGTTGGGATCAAGTACAGGTACTGTTTTATTATTACAGAGAAAAGAGAATAATTTAACCATGAAATAAACCCAATAGGGCTGTTCTGCCCCCAATAAGGGGTAATTATATCTTAGTTGGGATCAAGTACAGGTACTGTTTTATTATTATAGAGAAAAGGGAATCATTTAACCATGAAATAAACCCAATAGGGCTGTTCTGCCCCCAATAAGGGGTAATTATATCTTAGTTGGGATCAAGTACAGGTACTGTTTTATTATTACAGAGAAAAAGGGAATCATTTAACCATTAAATAAACCCAATAGGGCTGTTCTACCCCCAATAAGGGGTAATTATATCTTAGTTGGGATCAAGTACAGGTACTGTTTTATTATTACAGAGAAAAGGAAATCATTTAACCATTAAATAAACCCAATAAGGCTGTTCTGCCCCAATAAGGGGTAATTATATCTTAGTTGGGATCAAGTACAGGTACTGTTTTATTATTACAGAGAAAAGGGAATCATTTAACCATTAAATAAACCCAATAGGACTGTTCTGCCCCAATAAGGGGTAATTATATCTTAGTTGGGATCAAGTACAGGTACTGTTTTATTATTACAGAGAAAAGGGAATCATTTAACCATTAAATAAACCCAATAGGGCTGTTCTGCCCCAATAAGGGGTAATTATATCTTAGTTGGGATCAAGTACAGGTACTGTTTTATTATTACAGAGAAAAGGGAATGATTTTTGAAATGGAGTCTATGGCCTTCCTGTAATTCAGTGCTTTCTGGATAATGGATTTCTGGGTTATCCAGATCTCACACCTGTATTCTTAAGAGCACTTTTTAACGTATTGAAAAGTTATAGCCACCATTGTGAATATATAATTAATGTTCAAAAGAATGAATTCTACAATGTTTTTGGGATGGTTTCTTAGACATTTTTAAACTCTATAAAGTTGAAGAATCCTAAAAGTCATTTCATAGATTTGGGTATTTATATCCTTGTGGATTTGTCCAACCTTTATGAATTAATATCGCCCTGAACATAAAATATATATGTAACACCTGTTTGGCCAGTAAAGGGTCAATCCAGACTAGTATTAGGTAGAGCATGTGTTACATGCGATCCCCCTTTCCCAGGATGGGCCTCCGCTAAGTGGGAGATGACTTTTAGGAGCGTTTTTTAGAGATGAGGATGGTGTTGAACTACACCTCCCTGATGCTGTATGGTGTAGTGCTAGTAATTAGGACGCCAGAAGGTTCTTTGCTGATCAACTATTAACATTTATTGTTACACACAAAATGATGCAGGGTGATACTCACAAATACTGAGGTAGATGGTGAAGCAGGTAATACAGTTGTAGTTATGCAATGCAGAGTAACACCACGTTGGAGGTAGATAAGGAGATATAGGCAATCCTAAGGATGATCACCTGGTACTGGGCCGGATCCCTACAGCAACGGTGGATCAGGGGAAGAAACTGCCTGATACCTATGTCTGACTGCGGTCCCTTCAGTAAGGCAAACAGAGCCTGGGTATTGCTAAACCCTTTTTAGATCTCCTATGGTGGAGCGAGTGCTGCTCATGCTAGATAGCCCTGACTGTCTCACACTATATAAAGCGTGCTATTACAGGATCTATCCCTCTGCTAACTTCACCTCATTCACGGGGCCCTGTCCCCGACTTTCACTAGAGTACCAAGGGGCTACTCTAGGGCAAATGGCTTTTACTGGGGCCAAGTCTGATCCCAGGCTCGATGGAGATGTCACCTGAGAGTCAGAAGGCAGCCAAAGAGGAAGCCCTCCTCCTTGCAAGACACTTTATCAGTCTGCAAGGGGAGTGGTCATCCTTAGTAAACCAATAAGGCACAATATAGTATGAACTAGATACATGGTGCTTTGCCCAGCAACAGCACTAGGAACTAGGAAGTAGGGATTTAAAGCCATAGGGACTCTAATACCCATGGGTCCCTACATATAGTATGAGAAATACATGAATGCTATATTACATCTAAAGGGGCGAGAGTGTTTCTTTAAGATGTAGATCTTTTCCATTGATGCATTGGAGTCATTGCCATGGTTTTTTTTCACGCTGAATGCATTGGGATTTTTTGCATATTTTTTCCCACACAAAAGAATATTTTTTTTCCCTGGTGAAACAAAACACATGATGAAATTCACTAATTTATCAGGCAAAAGAATTCACTCATCCCCAGTGATAAAGTAGGGGATAACTTGCTGCAGCGCTTATTGTACCCGGCCCATTTCCCAGTGAGATATGTTTGTGTAGGTATCTGGAGATCAGGGGTGTCTCACCTAAAGGAATCATTGGGAGGTATGTTATATGTACGTATGTATATCTTTATTTATAAAGTGCTACTTATGTTCGCAGCGCTGTACAGTAGAATCCATTAATACAAACAGGGGGTTATTAAGATAATAGATAAATACAAAGTTTTACAATAAAGACAAATAAATACAAGATACAGTTGCAATAAGAGCCAAAAACACAAGAGGATGGAGGTCCCTGTCCCGTAGAGCTTACAATCTATATAATTGTAGCACCAACCCTTGGGCACAGCTGATTAATGATCCATAAGCTTCAGGCTAATAAATTAGATTGTAAGCTCTGTGGGTCGGGGTGCCCCATTCCAGATGGACGGCGCTGCTTATCAGAGTAAATAGTTTACTTAGTTTGTGCAGAAAATAAAAGGGAAAAGCTAATATTGTAAGTTATGGAGCAGGACCTTCCCACACCCCTGTAATGTAAGAATTCACTTTCCTGGGTTCCTTACTGCCCCGGGTGCCACTAACCAATAGAGAAAATGCCAAAAATGAACAAGCTGTAAACATTAGAAATGGCTCAGTGGTGTTGCTGCCTGGAGCGCTCTCACATTGATACCTGTATACGGTACATGGGGAGCAGCTATTGGCTATCCCAGGGCAGTATGGCCAGGGGGGAACCCAATGCCTTGTGGGATCAGCTGCAGAACTGGAGTCCAAATAGTGTGAAATACCCAAGGGTTCATTATTAATGGGGGCACCCTGCAAACTCCCCATAGTGTCATATATCTACCAACTATGTAGGGCCATCCCTCTCCCCTGTGCCCCCAAGGCACACATACATGCTAGGCCCCATCAGCCAATGAATGGACAGAGTTCTGCCTTTTGCTCCCACACTACTTCCTGTTACAGTTAGAGCTGCATCACTTCCTGTCAGCTGATCTCTGAGGGAGCACACAGCCCATCACAAAATGGCGGCTCAAGGGAAAGGATATAAAAGACCAATATTTACTGATATATATATTCCAGTTTGGGAAAATTCTTTAATAGGCCACTTAATATGATATAAACTGTCTGTTGGTTAAGTTTTGCTTCTGAAGGTATACGTTTCTGCCCCTGGTGCCACTTAAAGTAAAGTTGCCCCTCACAGGCACAAAGCTTTCCATCTCAGAATGGAGCACAAGGAGTCACGTGCCTCTCTATAAACAGGACTGAAGGCAGGTGTAAAAGGAAGGGGTTCACATTTATTTTTTTGTATGTTATAGAATGGCCAATTGTAAGCAACTTTTCAGCTTTTAAATGGGGGTCACTGACCCCGGCAGCCACAATCCATTGCTCTGTGAGGCTACAGTTTAAAAAAGTAACAATAACAATTAAACTTATTTTTTATTTAGGCCCTCTCCTATTTGTATATCAGTCTCTCATTCAAATAACTCTCTGGTTGCTAAGGTCATTTGCACCCTAGCAACTAGATAGCTGTTGAAACTCCAAACTGGAGAGCTGCTGAACAAAAATTGAAATAATTAAAAAAAAAAAAAAAACTACAAATAATAAATAATAATGAAGACCAATTGCAAATTGCCAAAGAATAGTGCTCTCAACAAAAAGTAAAAGCTCAACTCAAAGGCGAACAACCATTTGAAGGACTTACAATTACTTGTAAAATGGCTCAGAATTCCCTTCTAGGCACTTTGGCTATTTATATTAATTTATTTTGTAACTAAGAAAAAAAAAAAGCAGGACAGCAATGGGCACTCCTGTTACTCTTCGTGATGCCGTTTATACCGGTATCAAAAAATCATCTACAAATAGAATTAACTAGAAAGGGAAGATTGAGAACAAACTTCATGTTGGGTTGAAAAACATGAAGTCACTGGATGAAATCTGATTGGCTGTTGTTGGCTCCGCCCACTTTGCCTAACCTTGGGCCACAGTTATATAGTAAAAACCATTGTGCAAAGTTTGGGGACCCTGGTTTTAATAGTGTCTGAATGGCAGCAATTTAAATTTCCCCACTGAAAGTCAATGAGTGGCTTCTGATTGGCGGTTGGTGGCTCCGCCTGCTTTTTCTAACCTGGAACTGCAGTCACCCAGTGACAAACAGGGGGCACCCTGGCATAAATAGTGTGAGAACGGCAGCATTTTACATTTCAACCAGTAAAATGCAATGGATGAAATCTGAAAATTGTGAAACTGACAGCATTTTACACGTCACCATTGAAAGTAAATAGGTGAAATGTGATTGGCTGTTGGTGACGCCACCCACTTTTTCTAACTCTGGAAAGTTTAAAAACTCTGGAATTAATACTTAAATGATGGCATCAGTTTAAATATTAACCAATGAAATGTAATGGATTGGCTGTTGCTCTTACTCTTACTCTCCAGCCCCTATACAGGTACTCAAACCTCTGACTCCGCCTCTCCAGCCCCTATACAGGTACTCAAACCTCTGACTCCGCCTCTCCAGCCCCATTACAGGTACTCAAACCTCTGACTCCGCCTCTCCAGCCCCATTACAGGTACTCAAACCTCTTACTCCGCCTCTCCAGCCCCTATACAGGTACTCAAACCTCTTACTCCGCCTCTCCAGCCCCTATACAGGTACTCAAACCTCTTACTCCGCCTCTCAAGCCCCTATACAGGTACTCAAACCTCTTACTCAGCCTCTCCAGCCCCTATACAGGTACTCAAACCTCTTACTCTGCCTCTCCAGCCCCTATACAGGTACTCAAACCTCTTACTCTGCCTCTCCAGCCCCTATACAGGTACTCAAACCTCTTACTCCGCCTCTCCAGCCCCTATACAGGTACTCAAACCTCTTACTCGGCCTCTCCAGCCCCTATACAGGTACTCAAACCTCTTACTCGGCCTCTCCAGCCCCTATACAGGTACTCAAACCTCTTACTCCACCTCTCCAGCCCCTATACAGGTACTCAAATCTCTTACTCCGCCTCTCCAGCCCCTATACAGGTACTCAAGTATGGGACCCATTATCCAGAAACCCGTTATCCAGGAGGCTCCCGAATTGCTGAAAGGCCATCTCTTATAGACTCCATTTAAATTAAGTAATTCACTTTTTTTAAAAAGTATTTCCTTTTTCACTGTAATAATAAAACAGTACCTGTACTTGATCCCAACTAAGATATAATTACCCCTTATTGGGGGCAGAACAGCCCTATTGGGTTTATTTCATGGTTAAATGATTCCCTTTTCTCTGTAATAATAAAACAGTTCCTTGTAATTGATCCCAACTAAGATATAATTACCCCTTATTGGGGTAGAACAGCCCTATTGGGTTTATTTAATGGTTAAATGATTCCCTTTTCTCTGTAATAATAAAACAGTACCTGTACTTGATCCCAACTAAGATATAATTACCCCTTATTGGGGGCAGAACAATCCTATTGGGTTTATTTAATGGTTAAATGATTCCCTTTTCTCTGTAATAATAAAACAGTACCTGTACTTGATCCCAACTAAGATATAATTACCCCTTATTGGGGCAGAACAGCCCTATTGGGTTTATTTCATGGTTAAATGATTCCCTTTTCTCTGTAATAATAAAACAGTACCTGTACTTGATCCCAACTAAGATATAATTACCCCTTATTGGGGGCAGAACAGCCCTATTGGGTTTATTTCATGGTTAAATGATTCCCTTTTCTCTGTAATAATAAAACAGTACCTGTACTTGATCCCAACTAAGATATAATTACCCCTTATTGGGGGCAGAACAGCCCTATTGGGTTTATTTAATGGTTAAATGATTCCCTTTTCTCTGTAATAATAAAACAGTACCTGTACTTGATCCCAACTAAGATATAATTACCCCTTATTGGGGTAGAACAGCCCTATTGGGTTTATTTAATGGTTAAATGATTCCCTTTTCTCTGTAATAATAAAACAGTACCTGTACTTGATCCCAACTAAGATATAATTACCCCTTATTGGGGTAGAACAGCCCTATTGGGTTTATTTAATGGTTAAATGATTCCCTTTTCTCTGTAATAATAAAACAGTACCTGTACTTGATCCCAACTAAGATATAATTACCCCTTATTGGGGCAGAACAGCCCTATTGGGTTTATTTAATGGTTAAATGATTCCCTTTTCTCTGTAATAATAAAACAGTACCTGTACTTGATCCCAACTAAGATATAATTACCCCTTATTGGGGGCAGAACAGCCCTATTGGGTTTATTTCATGGTTAAATGATTCCCTTTTCTCTGTAATAATAAAACAGTACCTTGTACTTGATCCCAACTAAGATATAATTACCCCTTATTGGGGGCAGAACAATCCCATTGGGTTTAATTACTGTTTAAATAATTATTTAGTAGATTTAAGATATGGAGATCCGAATTATGGAAAGACCCCTTATCTGGAAAACCCCAGGTCCTGAGCATTCTAAATAACAGGTCCCATACCTGTATAACCCATCCTGTCACTTTACCTCTGCAAATCCCCTGGTATAGCGGCTCGCTGCCTACCCCGTATCAGACTCCGCCCATCGCCTCCTCGCGCATCGCTCTCCATCTCAGACTAACCGCACCCTGACTGATGCGCCTCCAGAGCCGACTCCCGTGCCAAGTGCCTTCCTTGACGTTCCAGGAGCGAAGCCACCAGTGCCAGTTAGTCGGTAGCTAATCCTCCGGCTGAAGTATTGTTTCCCTCAATGAGGTACCAAGTGTATCCAATCTGTGTTTGTGAATTCTAAGCCTCCTTGTCTAATTCAGGCAGCGTTGGGTTTCAGTCTAGCAAAGAAATGGCGGATTTTCCATTTCGGGAGGGAGCTATGGGACACGGAGTTTTGCTGCCAATAATATTAATAGGGGAGATGTAGGAAGGCACAAATGGTACCCGAATTTGTAAAGGGCTGTGAGTATGAAAATGGAGAAATTACCTTTTTAAAAAGATTTACCTGCAGAATTATCTGTTTTTTATGCTATGACAGGTTTACTGGCAGTTTTACCTCCTGATAGTATGTTACAAGGGCTTGGAAGAAGGAACTGTTTTTGTCTATCTGCTATTAACTGCCCTATGTTCCTAGCAGGGCCACAGCCCCTTCCCACTGCTACTATAGGCACCATCTCTCCCTACTATACCTGCTATCCCACAGCCCCAGTCCCTTCCCAGAGGCTATTATCCCCCCACTGCTACTATAGGCACCATCTCTCCCTACTATACCTGCTATCCCACAGCCCCAGTCCCTTCCCAGAGGCTATTATCCCCCCACTGCTACTATAGGCACCATCTCTCCCTACTATACCTGCTATCCCACAGCCCCAGTCCCTTCCCAGAGGCTATTATCCCCCACTGCTACTATAGGCACCATCTCTCCCTACTATACCTGCTATCCCACAGCCCCAGTCCCTTCCCAGAGGCTATTATCCCACTGCTACTATAGGCACCATCTCTCCCTACTATACCTGCTATCCCACAGCCCCAGTCCCTTCCCAGAGGCTATTATCCCCCCATTGCTACTATAGGCACCATCTCTCCCTACTATACCTGCTATCCCACAGCCCCAGTCCCTTCCCAGAGGCTATTATCCCCCCACTGCTACTATAGGCACCATCTCTCCCTACTATACCTGCTATCCCACAGCCCCAGTCCCTTCCCAGAGGCTATTATCCCCCCACTGCTACTATAGGCACCATCTCTCCCTACTATACCTGCTATCCCACAGCCCCAGTCCCTTCCCAGAGGCTATTATCCCCCCACTGCTACTATAGGCACCATCTCTCCCTACTATACCTACTATCCCACAGTCCCAGTCCCTTCCCAGAGGCTATTATCCCCCCACTGCTACTATAGGCACCATCTCTCCCTACTATACCTGCTATCTCACAGCCCCAGTCCCTTCCCAGAGGCTATTATCCCCCACTGCTACTATAGGCACCATCTCTCCCTACTATACCTGCTTTCCCACAGCCCCAGTCCCTTCCCAGAGGCTATTTTCCCCCCACTGCTACTATAGGCACCATCTCTCCCTACTATACCTGCTATCCCACAGCCCCAGTCCCTTCCCAGAGGCTATTATCCCCCCACTGCTACTATAGGCACCATCTCTCCCTATTATACCTGCTATCCCACAGCCACAGTCCCTTCCCAGAGGCTATTATCCCCCCATTGCTACTATAGGCACCATCTCTCCCTACTATACCTGCTATCCCACAGCCCCAGTCCCTTCCCAGAGGCTATTATCCCCCCACTGCTACTATAGGCACCATCTCTCCCTACTATACCTGCTATCCCACAGCCCCAGTCCCTTCCCAGAGGCTATTATCCCCCCACTGCTACTATAGGCACCATCTCTCCCTACTATACCTGCTATCCCACAGCCCCAGTCCCTTCCCAGAGGCTATTATCCCCCCACTGCTACTATAGGCACCATCTCTCCCTACTATACCTGCTATCCCACAGCCACAGTCCCTTCCCAGAGGCTATTATCCCCCCACTGCTACTATAGGCACCATCTCTTACTTTATCTCATAGAACAGGAACTAAGCACAATACAAATACATCTCTAAAAAGCTAATGAACCTATTCTAAGCAACGTTACACTTTATCTTTGTTATTCTGTTTGTGTTTTGAACTATTGCTATTTTCTATTGCTTGTTTTTCCAGGTTCTCTACTGTTCAACATCCAATCTGACTTTAAAACAACTGTCTGTTTCCTGTACTCTGTCCTTGTAAAACAATGGGCAAAAGAATGACTCAAAATCTAAGGACAATCAAAGTGAAAATACTGAAGTTCTGTTTGTCATTTCTGTTTTTGGCTACATTGGCCTTCATGACATTCCACTTTTATTTCGGAAATAGAATTTGGATTCCGAGCACAGTGCATCCCAGAATTGTGGGACCCTTGTACCCTTATCTCATAGAGGAGCCATTAAAATGTAGAGGAGAAGCCCCATTCTTAGTGCTGCTCATCCCTTCCATGCCCCAAGATGTTCTTGTCAGGGACGCCCTGAGGAAGACTTGGGCCAATGAAAGTTTAATCCCTGGAATCTCCATCAAAAGGATTTTCCTTCTGGGCAGGTCCTTTGTTAATGACATAGAAATATCTGTGCAACAAGAGAGTTCTACATTCCATGATATCGTCCAACAGGATTTCCTGGACACCTATCGGAATCTGACCGTCAAAACACTGATGGGTATAGAGTGGGTTAGCCGTCTCTGCCCCCGAGCCAGCTATGTCATGAAGGTTGACGCTGACATGTTCTTCAACCCTTGGTTCCTGGTGAAGGCAGATCTTACAGCCGGAGAAGCCCCTCAAGCTGGAATTTTTCACAGGGTTGATAATAACAATCAGCGTGCCCTACAGGAACAGGGGAAGCAAGTGGTATATACCATATGAAATGTACTCTAAAAGTTATTATCCTACCTACTGTTCCGGCACAGGCTATGTCTTCTCCGGGGACTTGTCACCAAGGATATACAAAGAAGCAATGGGGTTGGCCCTTTTTCCATTTGAGGATGTCTTTGTAGGTATCTGCTTAGAAAGGATGGGGGTTCAGATCTCCAAGCCTGGGGGCAATTGGTTTGTAGGAGAAAGGGCACAGTACAATAGGTGCCAATTTACCAAGCTTGTTACTGATCATCATTACAGCCCAGACGAGTTGCTGAAGTTGTGGCCTGATTTCCTCAAGGCTCTGGATGACTGCACTTGAAAGATGAAGAGCAATGGGCTCATAATACTTCTTACTCCCCTCTTGTTCATGCCGTTAGTCATACTGTCTGGGGTTGAGACTTTTGTTTGAGCTGTGGGTTCTCTGTGTTCCTCAAAGTGCTATCACATGGGGTATCTTGAATGCACTGCTTAACTCAGATTGGAAATGTTTCTGATTGAGATGCTGCTGCCACTGCCCATAATCGGCTAGGAAGAGAAAGCCCCGCCTCCCTTACTCTTTAAAGAAAAGAGAAAAGAGAAAGAATCTGATCTGTGCTGACCTTAAAGAACATTTGAGTGTAAAAATAAAACTCTGTAAATAGGCTGTGCAAAATAAAAATGTTTCTAATATAGTTATCTAACAAAAAATGTAATCTATAAAGGCCTAACATAATAGCCAGAACACTACTTCCTGCTTTCACTTTTTGATCCTTAACACTCAGATTCAAAAGGTTATGTCCCATATAGTCCCCCCTCAAGTCACTGCTTGGTTACTTACTGGTAACAGCTGAGAGAGCTGCAAAGTAGGAAGTAGTGTTTTGGCTATTATGTTAGGCATCTGCTCAATCCAGCCTTTATAGATTAAATTTTTGCCTAACTAGCTATATTGAGAAAATGTTTTATATAAATTATTTTGCACAGTCTGTCTATTCAGCTAGTTTCATGTTTACACCGAACAGTTCCTTTTTATGAACAAGCACAACTTAAAGCTTTTATTTAGGAAGACAGAAATGTGCAAAGGTGAATTTCCTGTTTCACTTCTGACTTCCTGGTCTGCGGAACAGGAAGCTGCTTGTGGCCTTCCTTTGATAGGCTACTGTTTTACAGAACAAAAGGGGAGGAAAAGTCTTCAAAAACCTTTGAGGCTGAATCTTTGATTTAATTGTTTAATAATAATTGTATATACATAGTAATTTAAAGAAATACATTTGTTTTTTTATATGTCTTTTAAGCTCAGGAAATGATTCTCCCTAATCAGCCTTAGTACAAGATGGAAGCAGGTAACCTAAGCAGCAACTAGTAGGGTAACTATAGAGCAGGGGTCCCCAACCTTTGCTACTCATAAGCCACACTCAGATGTGTTGGGGAGCCACACAAGCATGAAAAAAGTTCAAATAAGGGCTGTGATTGGCTATTTGGTAGCCCAATGTGGGCTGCTGGCCTGCTGGAGGTTCTGCTTGGGGTAAAACTTCCAAAACTTACCTCCAAGCCAGAAATGTATAAATGGGCACCTACTTTGAGGCCACTGGGAGCAACACCCAAGGGGTTGGTGAGCAACATGTTGCCCCCGGGCCACTGGTTGGGGATCTCTGCTATAGAGGAAGCAGAGTTGTTCGACTACTTAGGGGTCCAGTGAGCCAAATGGGGCAGATTCATAAAATGTTTGGGAATGAGATATTCCATAAAGTTTAGGGGTCCAGAAATGATTTTTCCTGTGGGGCACAAAGGCCTGGGCCTAGGGTGGCACGGATTAAGGGGCAACATGCCACCCAGCTGCACCTGAGCTCACACCCAGAGTACTGGGGTCTGGGTGCGCCGGGGATTTCTGTGCTTCCGGTCCTCAGTGCTCCGTGTGTGAGCTAATCAGACACGGGATTCTTGGAAGGGGGGGCACTGGGCACAGTTTCTAGTTATGCCCCTGGCACTATATCATACCTCCCAGCTATCCAGGTATGGGAATCAAGGTCTTGCCAGTCATGTCTCTGCTTTTGATAATCTATTCTGGTATCATTTATGTAATTACATGGGAGCATTTGGAACTAGAGGTCCCTTTAAACATCTAATTAGAACTTGTTATAGTGCCCAAAGTTCAGTGGCAGGGGATTTCAGCTCCTTTTCATACCTTTAGGGGCAGTAGAGAAGAGTGCCCCCTTTTGCCACTGATATGAATATTTCAACTCATTTTAAGTTTGACTTTGTCCAGTTCATTTCACAGTGTATCTATAGACCCCACAATAAGGTGCAGATGATCTACTTCTAGTAATTTGAAACCCTAATACAGGTATTGGACCTATTATCCATAATGCTTTGGAGCTGGGGTTTCTGGATAAGCCATAATCCATAATTTGGATCGCCCTACCTTAAGTCTACTAACAAATCATTTAAACATGAAATAAACCCAATAGGGCTGTTCTGCCCCCAATAAGGGGTAATTATATCTTAGTTGGGATCAAGTACAGGTACTGTTTTATTATTACAGAGAAAAGGGAATCATTTAACCATGAAATAAACCCAATAGGGCTGTTCTGCCCCAATAAGGGGTAATTATATCTTAGTTGGGATCAAGTACAGGTACTGTTTTATTATTACAGAGAAAAGGGAATCATTTAACCATTAAATAAACCCAATAGGGCTGTTCTGCCCCCAATAAGGGGTAATTATATCTTAGTTGGGATCAAGTACAGGTACTGTTTTATTATTACAGAGAAAAGGGAATCATTTAACCATGAAATAAACCCAATAGGGCTGTTCTGCCCCCAATAAGGGGTAATTATATCTTAGTTGGGATCAAGTACAGGTACTGTTTTATTATTAAAGAGAAAAAGGAAATGATTTTTGAAATTGTTTAACTAAAATGGAGTCTATGGGAGATGGCCTTCCTGTAATTCAGCGCTTTCTGGATAATGGATTTCCAGATAACAAATCTCACACCTGTATTCTTAAGAGCACTTTTTAACGTATTAAAAAGTTATAGCCACCATTGTGAATATATAATTAATGTTCAAAAGACTGAATTCTACAATGTTTTTGGGATGATTTCTTAGACGGTTTTAGACTCGGGGTGCCCCACCCCAGATAAGCGGAGCTGCTTATCAGAGTAAATAGTTTACTTAGTTTGTGCAGAAACATACCTCCCAACATTTGAAAAATGAAAAGAGGGATAAAAAGAGTTGGCGCGAAACCCAAAACACACCAGCAAATCCACCTCTGAATGGCTGAAGAAAAACAAAATGAAGACTTTGGAGTGGCCTAGTCAAAGTCCTGACCTGAATCCTATTGAGATGTTGTGGCATGACCTTAAAAAGGCGGTTCATGCTAGAAAACCCTCAAATAAAGCTGAATTACAACAATTCTGCAAAGATGAGTGGGCCAAAATTCCTCCAGAGCGCTGTAAAAGACTCGTTGCAAGTTATCGCAAACGCTTGATTGCAGTTATTGCTGCTAAGGGTGGCCCAACCAGTTATTAGGTTCAGGGGGCAATTACTTTTTCACACAGGGCCATGTAGGTTTGGATTTTTTTTCTCCCTAAATAATAAAAAACCCTCATTTAAAAACTGCATTTTGTGTTTACTTGTGTTATCTTTGACTAATAGTTAAATGTGTTTGATGATCAGAAACATTTTGTGTGACAAACATGCAAAAGAATAAGAAATCAGGAAGGGGGCAAATAGTTTTTCACACCACTGTATATATATATATTCCAGTTTGGGGAGATTCTTTTATGAGTCACTTAATATAATGTAAACTGTCTGTTGGTTATGTTTTGCTTCTAAAGGTACAGTTTTCCTTTTAAACATTTTTTAAAAATCAAATCCTATAGTTACTGGGGTGGGGCTATTTCTGCCCCTGGTTAGGTGCCACTTAAGGTAAAGTTGCCCCTCACAGGCACAAAGCTTTCCATCTCAGAAAGCACAAGCAGCCTGCTCCGCTATAGGGTGAAGAAGTGTGGGGAGTTTGGGTGTTGTACCCCTAAAACTATAGGAGGAGTAGCGTTTAGAAAATGGGGGGCGCTAAGAATAAGAAGAAAAAGCGGAAGAATCAGCTGAAGTCGAAGAACAGTTTGTGGGATTTTCGACCCAATATAATTATTGCAAATAACTGATGTAAATGGCAAACACTGACAGCAGAGAACTCTGAGCAACTTTACACGAAGCCATATGGGTAATATATACTGTATATATATATATCAGTAATGTGTCCCCTTTAAGTACATAAGTACAGGGCACCTTGTACCGGTTCTCTCTTTGCCCAGAGCCAGATTTGGATCCCAGCACAAGGCACAGTATTTAGGCCGTACCTCCTATTGGTACTGGTGTGAGTGCCCCCCAAACTGTGGGACTGGCCCTTCTGTGAGGGGAGGCAGTGACAACGGGCTCAGCCTGAAAGCTGCTTAAGATAAAATGTGTGAAGAAGGCACATAAGCATTCTCCCCAGAGCTAACCCCCCCCCCCCCCCCCGGCCTGTAGTTTAAAATAAAATAAATCAAACAGTGTTTCTCAGAATGCAATGGGGCACCATTTCGATGAGAGGTTACAGTCTGCTGCAGGGCATTTATACCAGTCACTATCAGTAACTACAGCCAATGTAGTCTCATCTATTGCTTTTATGTTTTCATTCAGCGCCACCTAGTGGCAGCAATAGAAATCACATATCCTTATCGTTTGTTATTGCTCAAGAGCCCAATCCAGGCTGTATCTTTACGTGACTCCCCTTATGGTTACAAATTAGATTTTCTAGAGTTTCTAGTTAGATTCCTTAGAGTTTCTAATCAAATTTAAGTTGACACACTGCATGTGATTGAGGCAAAACCTATAAACGACCAATCAATTGCATGTATTCCCATTCCACTGACTGTAACCGATGGAAATGCCTTACAGAGAAGCATTAAGCTCCCGCCTTCTTTCCTGCTGATTCCCAGCACTTACTCTGGGTTACTGGCACTTACCTGAGCTTAGGGACACAATATACTGCTTACTAATTAGGCTGGGCTGGTTACTAATTAGGCTGGGCTGGTTACTTATTAGGCTGGGCTGGTTACTAATTAGGCTGGGCTGGTTACTAATTAGGCTGGGCTGGTTACTTATTAGGCTGGGCTGGTTACTAATTAGGCTGGTCTGGTTACTTATTAGGCTGGGCTGGTTACTTATTAGGCTGGGCTGGTTACTAATTAGGCTGGGCTGGTTACTAATTAGGCTGGGCTGGTTACTAATTAGGCTGGGCTGGTTACTTATTAGGCTGGGCTGGTTACTAATTAGGCTGGGCTGGTTACTAATTAGGCTGGGCTGGTTACTTATTAGGCTGGGCTGATTACTAATTAGGCTGGGCTGGTTACTTATTAGGCTGGGCTGGTTACTAATTAGGCTGGTCTGGTTACTTATTAGGCTGGGCTGGTTACTAATTAGGCTGGTCTGGTTACTAATTAGGCTGGGCTGGTTACTAATTAGGCTGGGCTGGTTACTTATAAGGCTGGGCTGGTTACTAATTAGGCTGGGCTGGTTACTAATTAGGCTGGGCTGGTTACTAATTAGGCTGGGCTGGTTACTAATTAGGCTGGGCTGGTTACTTATTAGGCTGGGCTGGTTACTAATTAGGCTGGGCTGGTTACTAATTAGGCTGGGCTGGTTACTAATTAGGCTGGGCTGGTTACTAATTAGGCTGGGCTGGTTACTTATTAGGCTGGGCTGATTACTAATTAGGCTGGGCTGGTTACTTATTAGGCTGGGCTGGTTACTAATTAGGCTGGGCTGGTTACTAATTAGGCTAGAGTGATTACTAATTAGGCTAGACTGATTACTAATTAGGCTGGGCTGTTTACTTATTAGGCTGGGCTGGTTACTAAATAGGATGGGCTGGTTACTAATTAGGCTGGGCTGGTTACTTATTAGGCTGGGCTGATTACTAATTAGGCTGGGCTGGTTACTTATTAGGCTGGGCTGATTACTAATTAGGCTGGGCTGGTTACTTATTAGGCTGGGCTGGTTACTAATTAGGATGGGCTAGTTACTTATTAGGCTGGGCTGATTACTTATTAGGCTGGGCTGATTACTAATTAGGCTGGGCTGGTTACTTATTAGGCTGGGCTGATTACTTATTAGGCTGGGCTGATTACTAATTAGGTTGGGCTGATTACTAATTAGGCTGGGCTGGTTACTTATTAGGCTGGGCTGATTACTAATTAGGCTGGGCTGGTTACTTATTAGGCTGGGCTGATTACTAATTAGGCTGGGCTGGTTACTTATTAGGCTGGGCTGATTACTAATTAGGCTGGGCTGGTTACTTATTAGGCTGGGCTGATTACTAATTAGGCTGGGCTGGTTACTTATTAGGCTGGGCTGATTACTAATTAGGCTGGGCTGGTTACTTATTAGGCTGGGCTGATTACTAATTAGGCTGGGCTGGTTACTAATTAGGCTGGGCTGGTTACTAATTAGGCTAGAGTGATTACTAATTAGGCTAGAGTGATTACTAATTAGGCTGGGCTGTTTACTTATTAGGCTGGGCTGGTTACTAAATAGGATGGGCTGGTTACTAATTAGGCTGGGCTGGTTACTTATTAGGCTGGGCTGATTACTAATTAGGCTGGGCTGGTTACTTATTAGGCTGGGCTGATTACTAATTAGGCTGGGCTGGTTACTTATTAGGCTGGGCTGGTTACTAATTAGGCTGGGCTAGTTAATTATTAGGCTGGGCTGATTACTAATTAGGCTGGGATGGTTACTAATTAGGCTGGGCTGGTTACTAATTAGGCTAGAGTGATTACTAATTAGGCTAGAGTGATTACTAATTAGGCTGGGCTGTTTACTTATTAGGCTGGGCTGGTTACTAAATAGGATGGGCTGGTTACTAATTAGGCTGGGCTGGTTACTTATTAGGCTGGGCTGATTACTAATTAGGCTGGGCTGGTTACTTATTAGGCTGGGCTGATTACTAATTAGGCTGGGCTGGTTACTTATTAGGCTGGGCTGATTACTAATTAGGCTGGGCTGGTTACTTATTAGGCTGGGCTGGTTACTAATTAGGCTGGGCTAGTTAATTATTAGGCTGGGCTGATTACTTATTAGGCTGGGCTGATTACTAATTAGGCTGGGCTGGTTACTTATTAGGCTGGGCTGATTACTTATTAGGCTGGGCTGATTACTAATTAGGTTGGACTGATTACTAATTAGGCTGGGCTGGTTACTTATAAGGCTGGGCTGATTACTAATTAGGCTGGGCTGGTTACTTATTAGGCTGGGCTGATTACTAATTAGGCTGGGCTGGTTACTTATTAGGCTGGGCTGATTACTAATTAGGCTGGGCTGGTTACTTATAAGGCTGGGCTGATTACTAATTAGGCTGGGCTGGTTACTTATTAGGCTGGGCTGATTACTTATTAGGCTGGGCTGGTTACTTATTAGGCTGGGCTGATTACTAATTAGGCTGGGCTGGTTACTTATAAGGCTGGGCTGATTACTAATTAGGCTGGGCTGGTTACTTATTAGGCTGGGCTGGTTACTTATTAGGCTGGGCTGATTACTAATTAGGCTGGGCTGATTACTAATTAGGCTGGGCTGGTTACTTATTAGGCTGGACTGGTTACTTATTAGGCTGGGCTGATTACTAATTAGGCTGGGCTGGTTACTTATTAGAATGGGCTGGTTACTTATTAGGCTGGGCTGATTACTAATTAGGCTGGGCTGGTTACTTATTAGGCTGGGCTGATTACTTATTAGGCTGGGCTGATTACTAATTAGGCTGGGCTGGTTACTTATAAGGCTGGGCTGATTACTAATTAGGCTGGGCTGGTTACTTATTAGGCTGGGCTGATTACTAATTAGGCTGGGCTGGTTATTTATTAGGCTGGGCTGATTACTAATTAGGCTGGGCTGGTTACTTATTAGGCTGAGCTGATTACTAATTAGGCTGGGCTTGTTACTTATTAGGCTGGGCTGGTTACTTATTAGGCTGGGCTGATTACTAATTAGGCTGGGCTGGTTACTTATTAGGCTGGGCTGATTACTAATTAGGCTGGGCTGGTTACTTATTAGGCTGGGCTGGTTACTTATTAGGCTGGGCTGATTACTAATTAGGCTGGGCTGATTACTAATTAGGCTGGCCTGGTTACTTATTAGGCTGGGCTGATTACTAATTAGGTTGGGCTGATTACTAATTAGGCTGGGCTGGTTACTTATAAGGCTGGGCTGATTACTAATTAGGCTGGGCTGGTTACTTATTAGGCTGGGCTGATTACTAATTAGGCTGGGCTGGTTACTTATTAGGCTGGGCTGGTTACTAATTAGGCTGGGCTGGTTACTTATTAGGCTGGGCTGATTACTAATTAGGCTGGGCTGGTTACTTATTAGGCTGGGCTGATTACTAATTAGGCTGGGCTGGTTACTTATTAGGCTGGGCTGATTACTAATTAGGCTGGGCTGGTTACTAATTAGGCTGGGCTGGTTACTAATTAGGCTGGGCTGGTTACTAATTAGGCTAGAGTGATTACTAATTAGGCTAGACTGATTACTAATTAGGCTGGGCTGTTTACTTATTAGGCTGGGCTGGTTACTAAATAGGATGGGCTGGTTACTAATTAGGCTGGGCTGGTTACTTATTAGGCTGGGCTGGTTACTAATTAGGCTGGGCTGGTTACTTATTAGGCTGGGCTGATTACTAATTAGGCTGGGCTGGTTACTTATTAGGCTGGGCTGGTTATTAATTAGGCTGGGCTAGTTAATTATTAGGCTGGGCTGATTACTTATTAGGCTGGGCTGATTACTAATTAGGCTTGGCTGGTTACTTATTAGGCTGGGCTGATTACTTATTAGGCTGGGCTGATTACTAATTAGGTTGGGCTGATTACTAATTAGGCTGGGCTGGTTACTTATTAGGCTGGGCTGATTACTAATTAGGCTGGGCTGGTTACTTATTAGGCTGGGCTGATTACTAATTAGGCTGGGCTGGTTACTTATTAGGCTGGGCTGATTACTAATTAGGCTGGGCTGGTTACTTATAAGGCTGGGCTGATTACTAATTAGGCTGGGCTGGTTACTTATTAGGCTGGGCTGATTACTAATTAAGCTGGGCTGGTTACTTATTAGGCTGGGCTGATTACTAATTAGGCTGGGCTGGTTACTTATAAGGCTGGGCTGATTACTAATTAGGCTGGGCTGGTTACTTATTAGGCTGGGCTGGTTACTTATTAGGCTGGGCTGATTACTAATTAGGCTGGGCTGATTACTAATTAGGCTTGGCTGGTTACTTATTAGGCTGGGCTGGTTACTTATTAGGCTGGGCTGATTACTAATTAGGCTGGGCTGGTTACTTATTAGGCTGGGCTGGTTACTTATTAGGCTGGGCTGATTACTAATTAGGCTGGGCTGGTTACTTATTAGGCTGGGCTGATTACTTATTAGGCTGGGCTGATTACTAATTAGGCTGGGCTGGTTACTTATAAGGCTGGGCTGATTACTAATTAGGCTGGGCTGGTTACTTATTAGGCTGGGCTGATTACTAATTAGGCTGGGCTGGTTACTTATTAGGCTGGGCTGATTACTAATTAGGCTGGGCTGGTTACTTATAAGGCTGGGCTGATTACTTATTAGGCTGGGCTGGTTACTTATTAGGCTGGGCTGGTTACTTATTAGGCTGGGCTGATTACTAATTAGGCTGGGCTGATTACTAATTAGGCTGGGCTGGTTACTAATTAGGCTGGGCTAGTTAATTATTAGGCTGGGCTGATTACTTATTAGGCTGGGCTGATTACTAATTAGGCTGGGCTGGTTACTTATTAGGCTGGGCTGATTACTTATTAGGCTGGGCTGATTACTAATTAGGTTGGGCTGATTACTAATTAGGCTGGGCTGGTTACTTATAAGGCTGGGCTGATTACTAATTAGGCTGGGCTGGTTACTTATTAGGCTGGGCTGATTATTAATTAGGCTGGGCTGGTTACTTATTAGGCTGGGCTGATTACTAATTAGGCTGGGCTGGTTACTTATTAGGCTGGGCTGATTACTAATTAGGCTGGGCTGGTTACTTATTAGGCTGGGCTGATTACTAATTAGGCTGGGCTGGTTACTTATTAGGCTGGGCTGATTACTAATTAGGCTGGGCTGATTACTTATTAGGCTGGGCTGATTACTAATTAGGCTGGGCTGGTTACTTATTAGGCTGGGCTGGTTACTTATTAGGCTGGGCTGATTACTAATTAGGCTGGGCTGAGTACTAATTAGGCTTGGCTGGTTACTTATTAGGCTGGGCTGGTTACTTATTAGGCTGGGCTGATTACTAATTAGGCTGGGCTGGTTACTTATTAGGCTGGGCTGGTTACTTATTAGGCTGGGCTGATTACTAATTAGGCTGGGCTGGTTACTTATTAGGCTGGGCTGATTACTTATTAGGCTGGGCTGATTACTAATTAGGCTGGGCTGGTTACTTATAAGGCTGGGCTGATTACTAATTAGGCTGGGCTGGTTACTTATTAGGCTGGGCTGATTACTAATTAGGCTGGGCTGGTTACTTATTAGGCTGGGCTGATTACTAATTAGGCTGGGCTGGTTACTTATAAGGCTGGGCTGATTACTTATTAGGCTGGGCTGGTTACTTATTAGGCTGGGCTGGTTACTTATTAGGCTGGGCTGATTACTAATTAGGCTGGGCTGATTAGTAATTAGGCTGGGCTGGTTACTTATTAGGCTGGGCTGGTTACTTATTAGGCTGGGCTGATTACTAATTAGGCTGGGCTGGTTACTTATTAGGCTGGGCTGGTTACTAATTAGGCTGGGCTGGTTACTAATTAATTCAGATTCACATTACATGGCGGCATAAAAAGAAGCGCACTCTGTATTGGAATTAATAACCAGCCCTGTAGCATCAGCTTTTGTCACCTCGCTTTCTTCTAATGTTATTAATACCTGATTAGTGATGAGTGAATCTGTCCTGTTTCAAAATTTGCGAAACTGTGAAAAAATGTCACGCGCAACAATTTTTGTGGAGGCGCGCATCATTTTTTTTAGCCAAATTTTTGCATCCATTTTGTGAAAGCATCTGGCGAATCGTGGAAATGCGCTGTGAATCCATGCCTGGTGAAACATTTCACTCATTACTATTCCTAATAACCCGTAAGCTTTGTTCCTCAACAGCAGCCCAGAGCCCACTGAGCGTGCCCAGTGCCACTGACACACAGAAGTTGGCCTAACAAGATCCAAGATGGGGAACTGCTGGGGGCAACTTGAAGCCATGGAACATTATTGGTTTAGGGCCGGTCCACCTCAAAATTGGTATGGGATGTTTACTCTATAAAATACAGCAATTCTAGCCTTTTGGGGCTTTAGTTCTCCTTTAACCCAGAGAAGCAAATGAGCTAATGCCATTTTCTCCTTCATTATCTAGGAATAACATTGCCTATCTGTGACTGACTAAAGCCGTCTCTCTGTACATCCCTGGCCTTCTTGTATGTATGTATGTATGTATATCTTTATTTATAAAGTGCTACTTATGTACGCAGCGCTGTACAGTAGAATTCATTAATACAAACAGGGGGTTAAAGATAATGGATAAGTACAAAGTACAACAATAAATACAATAAATACAAAGTGCAGTTGCAATAAGAGTCAGAAACACAAGATGAAGGAGGTCCCTGCCCCGTAGAGCTTACAATCTATATGGGAGGGGTAACTAACAGACACAAATGGGCAAATATAAGTGCTGTAGGTCACAGTGGGTGACATTACAGTATAAGTGCCAGTTCCCAGATCAGGTGCTGGGCGAGTGCTCCATAAGGTAGTCTTTAAGTTTAGTTTTAAAAAGACTGAGGGAGGATTCTCTCCGGAGGAAATCAGGGAGGGAATTCCAAATGTAAGGGGCAGCCAGGCAGAAGGATTTAAGGCGGGAAACAGCAGTAGTAGTGGGGGGCGCAACCAAACGATTGCTCTGCGAGGAACGAAGGAGTCGGCCAGGAACGTACGGAGACACAAGGGAAGAGATGTAGTGAGGAGCAGAGGAACGAAGGAGTCGGCCAGGAACGTACGGAGACACAAGGGAAGAGATGTAGTGAGGAGCAGAGGAATGGAGGGCTTTGAAGGTTAAGAGAAGAAGTTTGTAAGATATTCTTGGTTTAATAGGAGCCACGATAGGGACTTTAGCAGGGGAAGGGCCTGAACTCTCCTGGATGAGAGGAGGAGAATTCTGGCAGCAGTGTTTAATATAGACTGTAGGGGGGAAAGATGGGAGTTAGGGAGGCCGGTTAGTAGGAGGTTACAGTAGTCAAGTCGGGATAGGATGAGGGCATGCATGAGCAGCTTAGCTGTTGCAGTAGAAAGAAAGGGCCGGATTTTGGCAATATTGCGTAAGAAAAAGTGACAGGTTTTGACAGTGGTGTTAGTATGGTCAGAGAAGGAGAGACTGGAGTCAAAGATCACCCCCAAACAACGCATGGAATCGACAGGGTTGATGAGGGTGCCTTCAATAGAGATAGAAAAGGGGGGGGTAGGACCAGGCTTAGGCGGAAAGATCATTAGTTCAGTTTTTGTTAGGTTGAGTTTGAGGTGGCGTTGGTTCATCCAATTGGAGATAGCCAGGAGGCAGCTAGAGATTTGAGTCTCTGTTTCAACTGTTAATGAAGGGGTCGAAAAGTAAATTTGGGTATCATCAGCATATAGATGGTATTTGAAGCCAAATGAACGGATAAGATCTCCCAAAGACAGCGTGTAGAGGGAGAACAACAACGGCCCAAGTACAGAGCCTTGAGGTTCCCTCACATTAAGTACAGAGCCTTGGGGTACCCCCACAGTAAGTACAGAGCCTTGGGGTACCCCCACAGTAAGTACAGAGCCTTGAGGTACCCCCACAGTAAGTACAGAGCCTTGGGGTTCCCCCACATTAAGTACAGAGCCTTGGGGTTCCCCCACAGTAAGTACAGAGCCTTGAGGTACCCCCACATTAAGAGGAACTGGAGATGAGACTTTGTTTTATTGTACCATTCGTACCCACAGGCATCTCTTTCTGTCTCAGTGCTCCTCCCCTCTAACCCTGTTAGACTGATTGGCCATTGGCCAAGTTGCCCAGAGTTGACAAAGACAGAAGGTGGCAACCCTAGGGGGCACATTTACTAATCCAAGAGCGTCCGAATGCGTTTTTTTCGTAATGATCGGTATTTTTGCGGTTTATTCATTGCCGTCGCGATGTTTTCGTATTTTGCCCGACTTTTTAGTCGCCGTTACGACTTTATCCTATATTTTCCGCAACTTTCTCGCCGCTGTCGCGAAAAATTCGGATTGGTTTTTCTGCCGTTTACAATTGCTCAATACGCCAAAATCGCAACGGCGGCGAAAAAGTTGCGCAAAATACGATAAAGTTCGAGGATTAGTAAATGTGCCGCTAGGTGTGGGCGAGCTATATCTGGAAGCCCGGTGCTTGCCTTTTTATTAGACAATTTTTGCCACAACTCGCAATATTTGAATTATGGTTCAAAATATTTGAAATAAATGTTCGATATTTATATAGAAATAGAAAACAATGAGGGGGTTAATTTCCCCTTGAAGCTAGGTGAAATAGAAAACAATGAGGGGATTAATTTCCCCTTGAAGCTGGGTGAAATAGAAAACAATGAGGGGATTAATTTCCCCTTGAAGCTGGGTGAAATAGAAAACAATGAGGGGATTAATTTCCCCTTGAAGCTGGGTGAAATAGAAAACAATGAGGGGGTTAACTTCCCCCTCATTGAAAGTTAATCCCCTCATTGTTTTCTATTTCACCCAGCTTCAAGGGGAAGTTAATCCCCTCATTGTTTTCTATTTCACCCATCTTCAAGGGGAAGTTAATCCCCTCATTGTTTTCTATTTCACCCAGCTTCAAGGGGAAGTTAATCCCCTCATTGTTTTCTATTTCACCCAGCTTCAAGGGGAAGTTAATCCCCTAATTGTTTTCTATTTCACCCAGCTTCAAGGGGAAGTTAATCCCCTAATTGTTTTCTATTTCACCCAGCTTCAAGGGGAAGTTAATCCCCTCATTGTTTTCTATTTCACCCAGCTTCAAGGGGAAGTTAATCCCCTAATTGTTTTCTATTTCACCCAGCTTCAAGGGGAAGTTAATCCCCTCATTGTTTTCTATTTCACCCAGCTTCAAGTGAAATTTAAACACATTATTGTTTTCCAACAATGAGTACCAATGCTCCTAAAATGGCCGCTGGAGCAATTCCTGTTTGGGAAAAATAAAGAGGATTCATGGATAAAAAATGTCAGTTTAAACTCAAATTTTTCGAGTTTTAACAATACTTTCAACTTGAAATTTTAATTCGAAAAATTCAATCATTATTGTGACATTTTATTAATACAGCAATGATCGAGTTTAATTCGAATTTATAGCATGTCGAGTTTATACGACTTTCAAGGCCAGAAATAAAAATTTTTTAGTAAATGTGCCCCTTAAATTCGATAAAAATTTTTAATAAATAAGCAAACGTTTGAGTTTATAGGTTTATTTTCATTGAAAAAGAATAAATACATTAAATGTGGGCTCCCAGGCTTAAATTCAAATTTTTTCAACAATTTGATTTTTTTTTGTGCTAAAACTCTTAATATTAATAAATGATGGTTCAAACACTAGAAAGTTCAATATTAATAACTAGAACTTTGGCCTAGAAGCTTGGGAGGCCTTGGGAGTTGTTCCAGGCAAAATTAAAGCCATTTTTATTTTCAAATTCAAAGTATTTTGTTTTTATTCCACGATTTTATTTAATTGAGTTTTTTTATAATCAGATTTTTAAACAAATGAGCAAACGTGAGTTTATCCACAAACTCAAAAAACGATAACTAGTGTTAAAGTGATTGGCTCAGACCTAGGCCAATGATCAGAGTATAACTGGAGCCAAAGCTGACCTATCAGAGGAGGGCAATATTAACGGCCAGGAGTCCTTGCCCAATGAGATATTCAAACCTGCCTGATAGATATATGGGCAACCCCAGGTCAGATGGCAGCTGGACAGTCCATCACTTTGGCCCCATACACGGCCCAACAAGCTGCCAACTTACGTCTTGAATATATCAGAGGCCAATACCAGCCCAGGGTTGCCCAGCTTTACTGCCTCAGGGACTCACTGTTAATATGAGCAGGGTCGGACTGATGGGTGTAGGGCCCACCGGGGCTTCTGCCTCAGGGACTCACTGTTAATATGAGCAGGGTCGGAGTGATGGGTGCAGGGCCCACCGGGGCTTCTGCCTCAGGGACTCACTGTTAATATGAGTATGGTCAGACTGATGGGTGTAGGGCCCACCGGGGCTTCTGCCTCAGGGACTCACTGTTAATATGAGCAGGGTCGGAGTGATGGGTGCAGGGCCCACCGGGGCTTCTGCCTCAGGGACTCACTGTTAATATGAGCAGGGTCGGAGTGATGGGTGCAGGGCCCACCGGGGCTTCTGCCTCAGGGACTCACTGTTAATATGAGCAGGGTCGGAGTGATGGGTGCAGGGCCCACCGGGGCTTCTGCCTCAGGGACTCACTGTTAATATGAGCAGGGTCGGACTGATGGGTGTAGGGCCCACCGGGGCTTCTGCCTCAGGGACTCACTGTTAATATGAGCAGGGTCGGACTGATGGGTGCAGGGCCCACCGGGGCTTCTGCCTCAGGGACTCACTGTTAATATGAGTATGGTCAGACTGATGGGTGTAGGGCCCACCGGGGCTTCTGCCTCAGGGACTCACTGTTAATATGAGCGGGGTCGGACTGATGGGTGTAGGGCCCACTGGGGCTTCTGCCTCAGGGACTCACTGTTAATATGAGTATGGTCAGACTGATGGGTGCAGGGCCCACCGGGGCTTCTGCCTCAGGGACTCACTGTTAATATGAGCAGGATCGGAGTGCTGGATGTAGGGCCCACCGGGACGTCTGCCTCAGGGACTCACTGTTAATATGAGCAGGGTCGGACACACATTCCACCAGGGGCCCCCAACCGCACGCTCGGAGGACCCTGAATATGAGGATTCTGAATATGAAATAGGAATGAAGGGACTACAGAAGGCCGTGTTCTGGAGAGGATGTCCTCCTACAGGAAGAGCAAAAAGGAAGGAAGTGCATCTGAGGAGCTGGGGGGGGGGCTGCTGGAGGTCTCTGCTAAAGGCCAGACTGTGTGTGTACGTTGCATGGAGATTCCCCCTGCCCAGTTTGGGAAGAGGACTGAAAGGGGAGGGGAGACTTGCGGCCCAAACACGTTGCAAAGTATCAGACCCGCCTGTCCCACATCTCAGTAGTGAATGTGCCGCAGCCCTGACGTACAGGTAACTCCTATATATGTAACCTGTGCAGCAGCAGTGCCACTGGGACAGAGCGGCCATACAGTTCCCTCACACACTCACACACACTCACACACTCACACACTCACACACTCACACACTCACACACTGCCGCTGTGGGATTAGTATCACTGACCCACACTAAGTGGATTACAGGGAAAGCACTGCCTACAGTCACAGATAATTATATTTAATGTGACAGTACACATTTGAAGCTGTAATACAAAGTTCAAGCATCCTGGGTGTAAACTGCCGGCTTTGAGGACATTACGGGAGCCCCAAACACACACATTGTTTATTTACTTTGTTGCTAAACGTAAATGCCAGTATGGGTCACACTGCACTATATTTGCCGTTGCTGCCTGTTCATATTTCCTGCATTTATCTGTATTTCATTTTTCTAATTCATTTTCAGCCCAGTTCCTGTGTAATAAATCTGGGTTTACTTCCTATTTGTGTTGGTATTTGTACGGAAATATTTAGGCGTAACCGCAGTCCTATCTCCCATACCCTAGGGTGGGCTACACTCACCTACTGGCACTGTTACAGAGACACAAGGCAGTGGCGCAATGGGAGCCGGCTGAGACCATTACTGAGGGGCCAACGCTGGTCGGCTGCAAGCAGCTTCCCCCGGAATATAAGGTAGATATTCCCTGTGCCATGTGGCTCGCTGGTACGGTAATAATCACCCTATTAATTAGTCTCTCGGGAGGGATATTTGTCACTAAGGGAGGAGAAGTAGCAGGGAAGCATAGAGGGAACTTGTTTTCTTTCTCATTTATCTCTGTATCGGGGCTGCATGTACCATAGAGTTGCCACCCTGCCAGTAAATCTCCAGCTAGGGGGACTGAGTGCCTTAAACCTGTAGGTGAACATGTAGGGAGCACTGTCTGTTTGTTCCCAAAATGATTAACCCAAAGCAGCAAGATTGTTTTTCCCATCAAAGGTGCAAAATGTAAATTCTCCACTGAACCCCTGAATCCTTCGTGAATGATTTGGACGCATACTGAACCGCATCTGAACCTTAATTGCAAGGCAGGCCATACAAGGGCTAAAGGGAGGGCTAAACAGGTAAAAAAATTCAATTTCCATGTTTGTGTGACAAAAAGTCAAAGTTGTAGCAGCTTCAGTCTCCCTGTAAAGCTCAATAAATAATAAAAAAAAACACATTTTAGCCTGTGTCCTGTTCATTGCACTCATGTTGCACAAGGTGAACTGGCCCTTTAATTTCCAACTAATACTAAATGTAGCTGCATTATATAAATATATATATGTATATAAAGCAAGAAAGTAAGCTGCACACACCAAGACTTGACAAAAATTATAACAAATTTATTTAAGGAAAGAGATCCAGAGATATATATATATATATTCAAAAATAAAAAATGATTGGTGAACTTTGTATAAAATACTTACGAAAAAAGCTTTAGCTCCTAGTTGTTGCTCCGTGCTAAATACAACTGCAAAAATCCAAAAAGTAGAAAAAAAGCTTCAGCAGATTTACTGCAAAGCATTTATTGTGGGGAGTGGTAACACGACATGTTTCGGGTCAGACCATAACCGTGTGTTCTCGTTTAAAGCCAAATTGACCTATGACCCCGCCAGACACACAGCATTTCAGGAAACTCCTTAAAGTGATAGTACAATAATTGAACATAAGTGAGGGGTCAGTGTATAATATACCTTGTGAAAAAAGTGCTACAGTTAAGCAAAGTAATGTTTCATTATACATTAACATTAAAGTGAATGCGGCATTATCTATGCTTAATCGCTGCACTATCACTTATGTTCAAATAAATGTTATGACCAAAAGGACAGTAGATTAAAGGTTTCACATAAACCACATCCTTCTTTCTTTGCTGCCAAGAAAAATTGGGCCTGGCTCCAACATGCCATTTATGGAGGCTGTATCAGATTATATCGCTATTACCGGGCGCAGCAGGCACAGAGTAATGCAAGCAATGTTTGCTAAGCCCATTGGGCGTGGGAGCGGAGATTTTAAGCACAGCTCGGGCTAATGATTTACTATACGTTACTGCTCCGTATTTTATAGGTCACACAGGCAGCACAGGGCGTATGGGGACAGAAGCTCCACCGGCAGAAACATGTGCCTGACACAAGTATGGAGATATATAAGGTACTAATTAATCTTTCCTTTATTTTTCATTTAGCAGTCTCTGCCCACTGTGTACTTTCCATGTAGTGATCCATAAAAACCCCTCTATTTGCTTTGCCATCATCCCAGGGGGCAGTATGGGGTATGTATTTTACTTGCAAAACTGCCATTGTCATGGGTAAAGGTTCAAGGAACTAGGGGGAGAGACTAGGAACTAGGGGGAGAGAGACTAGGAACTAGGGGGAGAGACTAGGAACTAGCGGGACAGACTAGGAACTAGGGGGACAGACTAGGAACTAGGGGGAGAGAATAGGAACTAGGGGGAGAGACTAGGAACTAGGGGGAGAGAGACTAGGAACTAGGGGGAGAGACTAGGAACTAGGGGGAGAGACTAGAAACTAGGGGGAGAGACTAGGAACTAGGGAGAGAGACTAGGAACTAGGGGGAGAGACTAGGAACTAGGGGGAGAGACTAGGAACTAGGGGGAGAGAGACTAGGAACTAGGGGAGAGACTAGGAACTAGGGGGAGAGACTAGGAACTAGGGGGAGAGACTAGGAACTAGGGGGAGAGAGACTAGGAACTAGGGGAGAGACTAGGAACTAGGAGAAGAGAGACTAGGAACTAGGGGGAGAGAGACTAGGAACTAGGGGGAGAGACTAGGAACTAGGGGGAGAGAGACTAGAAACTAGGGGGAGAGACTAGGAACTAGGGGGAGAGAGACTAGGAACTAAGAGGAGAGAGACTAGGAACTAGGGGGAGAGAGACTAGGAACTAGGGGGAGAGACTAGGAACTAGGGGGAGAGACTAGGAACTAGGGGGAGAGACTAGGAACTAGGGGGAGAGACTAGGAACTAGGGGGAGAGAGACTAGGAACTAGGGAGAGACTAGGAACTAGGGGAACAGACTAGGAACTAGGGGGAGAGAGACTAGGAACTAGGGGGAGAGACTAGGAACTAGGGGGAGAGACTAGGAACTAGGGGGAGAGAGACTAGGAACTAGGAGCAGAGACTAGGAACTAGGGGGAGAGAGACTAGGAACTAGGGGGAGAGACTAGGAACTAGGGGGAGAGAATAGGAACTAGGGGGAGAGAATAGGAACTAGGGGGAGAGACTAGGAACTAGGGGGAGAGACTAGGAACTAGGGGGAGAGACTAGGAACTAGGGGGAGAGACTAGGAACTAGGGGGAGAGACTAGGAACTAGGGGGAGAGAGACTAGGAACTAGGAGGAGAGACTAGGAACTAGGGGGAGAGAGACTAGGAACTAGGGGGAGAGACTAGGAACTAGGGGGAGAGAATAGGAACTAGGGGGAGAGACTAGGAACTAGGGGGAGAGACTAGGAACTAGGGGGAGAGACTAGGAACTAGGGGGAGAGACTAGGAACTAGGGGGAGAGACTAGGAACTAGGGGGAGAGAATAGGAACTAGGGGGAGAGACTAGGAACTAGGGGGAGAGAGACTAGGAACTAGGGGGAGAGACTAGGAACTAGGGGGAGAGAGACTAGGAACTAGGGGGAGAGACTAGGAACTAGGGGGAGAGAATAGGAACTAGGGGGAGAGAATAGGAACTAGGGAGAGAGACTAGGAACTAGGGGGAGAGACTAGGAACTAGGGAGAGAGACTAGGAACTAGGGGGAGAGAGACTAGGAACTAGGGGGAGAGACTAGGAACTAGGGAGAGAGACTAGGAACTAGGGGGAGAGAATAGGAACTAGGGGGAGAGAGACTAGGAACTAGGGGGAGAGACTAGGAACTAGGGAGAGAGACTAGGAACTAGGGGGAGAGACTAGGAACTAGGGGGAGAGAGACTAGGAACTAGGGGGAGAGACTAGGAACTAGGGGGAGAGACTAGGAACTAGGGGGAGAGAATAGGAACTAGGGGGAGAGACTAGGAACTAGGGGGAGAGAGACTAGGAACTAGGGGGAGAGACTAGGAACTAGGGGGAGAGAGACTAGGAACTAGGGGGGAGAGAGACTAGGAACTAGGGGGAGAGACTAGGAACTAGGAGAAGAGAGACTAGGAACTAGGGGGAGAGAGACTAGGAACTAGGGGGAGAGACTAGGAACTAGGGGGAGAGAGACTAGAAACTAGGGGGAGAGACTAGGAACTAGGGGGAGAGAGACTAGGAACTAAGAGGAGAGAGACTAGGAACTAGGGGGAGAGAGACTAGGAACTAGGGGGAGAGACTAGGAACTAGGGGGAGAGACTAGGAACTAGGGGGAGAGAGACTAGGAACTAGGGAGAGACTAGGAACTAGGGGAACAGACTAGGAACTAGGGGGAGAGAGACTAGGAACTAGGGGGAGAGACTAGGAACTAGGGGGAGAGACTAGGAACTAGGGGGAGAGACTAGGAACTAGGGGGAGAGAGACTAGGAACTAGGAGCAGAGACTAGGAACTAGGGGGAGAGAGACTAGGAACTAGGGGGAGAGACTAGGAACTAGGGGGAGAGAATAGGAACTAGGGGGAGAGACTAGGAACTAGGGGGAGAGACTAGGAACTAGGGGGAGAGACTAGGAACTAGGGGGAGAGACTAGGAACTAGGGGGAGAGAGACTAGGAACTAGGGGGAGAGACTAGGAACTAGGGGGAGAGACTAGGAACTAGGGGGAGAGACTAGGAACTAGGGGGAGAGAATAGGAACTAGGGGGAGAGACTAGGAACTAGGGGGAGAGAATAGGAACTAGGGGGAGAGACCAGGGGGAGAGAACTCGAACATTTCCGGATCTTTTTGCATTTAATAAATATTGAGTTTTTCAACCATAAGTAGAATTTTGGGAGTTTTCATGCAAAGCAAAAACTGAATTTGACCATTGAAAAAACATCCCGCTGTATCTCTAAACACTTTAAAAAGAAAAAACACCATCAAATCCCTAGAGGATCCATTTACTATGGGACGGACGAGGCAAAAAGAGACTGGAGAGGTGAAGATCTTGAAATGGGGTCTCCGACCCCGTTAGGTTGTTATATTTATATTAATTTAGGGGCTTTTTAAGGTGATATATAATGTACAGAAACAATCAGGGATATCTGAAACTTCATATCGAGATCAGTAAATATTGCCCTTTTACATCCTTTCCCTTGAGCCGCCATTCAGTGATGGGCTGTGTGCTCCCTCAGAGATCAGCTGACAGGAAGTAATGCAGCTCTAACTGTAACAGGAAGTAGTGTGGGAGTAAAAGGCAGAGCTCTGTCCATTCATTGGCAGAAACCAATGGGATGTAGCAAGCAAGGAATTGGGTGGGTATCTAAGAATCTTGACTCCCTGCCTCCAATATTCGGCTGCCAAAGGCTGCGTCGTTCAAGGCCGCTAAGTCAAGGCAGTAGAACTTTATGAATGTAGTAACGTTGCTCCATGAAGCGGCTTTACATATCTCTTCCAAGCTCAATGAAGTAGAAACTGCTCTAGTTAAATGAGCCTTTAACTGAGTAGGAGGATCTTTCCCTGAAGCCAAGGAGATGGCATTTTTACCCATGCTGAAATGGTAGATTTTGCAGCTTTACTCCCTTCTGATTTTCCAGAACATGAAACAAAAAGATGCTCCGAGTTCCTGAATGTTTTGGTTCTTTCACTATAAGTAGCCAAACATCTCTTAACGTCTAACTTGCTAAGCTCTTCTTCTTGGTCTAAAAGAAGGGAGTTCTCAGGACATCTTTATCCAGAAAAAACAAAGTATAAGGAGGTGTCGCCACCAAAGCTTGAAGCTCTCCCACTCTTCGAGCAGAAGTAACTGCCACAAGAATGGTTGTTTTCCAGGACATCAATTCCAGAGGTTCAAAAGGACTCTTACGCAAAGCAGCCAACACCACATTAAGCTCCCATGTAGGAACAGGAACTCTCACTGAAGGTCTAAACCATTATCCCTTTGATGTAGCATTTTACCAAAGGATCCCTGGATAATTCTCTAGAGGAAATAGCTGATATAGCGGCCAACTGGACAGTCCTTTGACTGAATGTTTTTTGGCTTACACTAGTGATCCCCAACCAGTGGTTCGTGAGCAACATGATGGTCAACAAGGGCTCTCAAGGGCTTCAAAGTAGGTGTTAATTTTTGAATTTCTGGTTTGGAGGCAAGCTTTAGTTGCATAAAACCCAATGTAAAGCCAAAGAGAACCTTCTATAGGCTGCTAGTCCACATAGGGGCTACCAAATAGCCAATTATAGCTCTTATTTTCACCCCCCAGGAAAATTTTCCATGCTTGTGTTGCTCCCCAACACTTTTTCCATTTGAATGTGGCTCACAGGTATAAAAGGTTGGGGATCCCTGGCTTACACCATTGAAAAAAATTTCCAGACTACTGTAGACTTTTGATGTGGACTGTTTACAAGAATGAGGTAAAGTCTGTACCACCCCTTGATCTGTTAAGAGGTCCTTATCAAATTCCATCTAGAAGGGCGACACCTAACCCTGGATCAGAAGATCTTCCCTCTGGGGATGTACCCAATAGACAGTACTACCTTGGACAGAATCAAACTCTTCTTGGCCAAAAGGGCGCTACCAAAATGACTGAGGCCTTGTCTTGCCTGATGTTCTTCACCACCCTCTGAATCATCGCCAGAGGAGGAAAAATGTAAGCTATTCTGAATTTCCACGGAATGGACATTCCATCCAGGAAATCTGGATTGTCTCCAATAGAGAACAAAATTTAGACACTTTCCTGTTGCATCTGGTTGCCATCAGGACGATTTTTCCTGCATACCTCCCAACTGTCCCGATTTTTGCAGGACAGTCCCAGTTTTAACAGCTCAGCCCCCAGTCCCAGATTCTTATTGAAAAGTCCTTCATTCTCCTTTGATCTCCAGCACTGCATGCCAAAACAGATACAGTGTTTCTCAAACTTAATTAAATAAGTATCTTTAGGCAGAGCCCAGAATACTCACCCCCTGCACTGAGATACAACTGTAACTAATGAGCTAAACAGGTCTCTTGGGGGAACTGAGACTCGCAGCTTAAAGGGCAATTTCACCTTCATTAGCAAAACTGTAATAAACAAGACCCCAAAACCCCCAGAAATACAATCAAACTATTTTTAACCTGCCAATTTTTGTCAAATGGGAGTGGTATTTAGGGGGTGCAGTTGAAAAAATGGGTGTGCTCAAAAAACATAATATGACATAGATTTATCATCTCTCTGTACAGGCTATGAGCAAACTTAGGGGGCTGTTCCTGCTGAATTGTGCTTAGAACAGGGGAATCCCTATGTGCCATAGTTTTATGGTATCTCTCTGTACAGGCTATGAGCAAACTTAGGGGGCTGTTCCTGCTGAATTGTGCTTAGTACAGGGGAATCCCTATGTGCCATAGTTTTATGGTATCTCTCTGTACAGGCTATGGGCAAACTTAGGGGGCTGTTCCTGCTGAATTGTGCTTAGTACAGGGGATTCCCTATGTGCCATAGTTTTATGGTATCTCTCTGTACAGGCTATGAGCAAACTTAGGGGGCTGTTCCTGCTGAATTGTGCTTAGTACAGGGGAATCCCTATGCTGCCATAGTTTTATGGTATCTCTCTGTACAGGCTATGAGCAAACTTAGGGGGCTGTTCCTGCTGAATCGTGCTTAGTACAGGGGAATCCCTATGTGCCATAGTTTTATGGTATCTCTCTGTACAGGCTATGAGCAAACTTAGGGGGCTGTTCCTGCTGAATTGTGCTTAGTACAGGGGAATCCCTATGTGCCATAGTTTTATGGTATCTCTCTGTACAGGCTATGAGCAAACTTAGGGGGCTGTTCCTGCTGAATTGTGCTTAGTACAGGGGAATCCCTATGTGCCATAGTTTTATGGTATCTCTCTGTACAGGCTATGAGCAAACTTAGGGGGCTGTTCCTGCTGAATTGTGCTTAGTACAGGGGAATCCCTATGTGCCATAGTTTTATGGTATCTCTCTGTACAGGCTATGAGCAAACTTAGGGGGCTGTTCCTGCTGAATCGTGCTTAGTATAGGGGAATCCCTACGCTGCCATAGTTTTATGGTATCTCTCTGTACAGGCTTTGAGCAAACTTAGGGGGCTGTTCCTGCTGAATTGTGCTTAGTACAGGGGAATCCCTATGTGCCATAGTTTTATGGTATCTCTCTGTACAGGCTATGAGCAAACTTAGGGGGCTGTTCCTGCTGAATTGTGCTTAGTACAGGGGAATCCATATGTGCCATAGTTTTATGGTATCTCTCTGTACAGGCTATGAGCAAACTTAGGGGGCTGTTCCTGCTGAATTGTGCTTAGTACAGGGGAATCCCTATGTGCCATAGTTTTATGGTATCTCTCTGTACAGGCTTTGAGCAAACTTAGGGGGCTGTTCCTGCTGAATTGTGCTTAGTACAGGGGAATCCCTATGTGCCATAGTTTTATGGTATCTCTCTGTACAGGCTATGAGCAAACTTAGGGGGCTGTTCCTGCTGAATTGTGCTTAGTACAGGGGAATCCATATGTGCCATAGTTTTATGGTATCTCTCTGTACAGGCTATGAGCAAACTTAGGGGGCTGTTCCTGCTGAATTGTGCTTAGTACAGGGGAATCCATATGTGCCATAGTTTTATGGTATCTCTCTGTACAGGCTATGAGCAAACTTAGGGGGCTGTTCCTGCTGAATTGTGCTTAGTACAGGGGAATCCCTATGTGCCATAGTTTTATGGTATCTCTCTGTACAGGCTATGGACAAACTTAGGGGGCTGTTCCTGCTGAATTGTGCTTAGTACAGGGGAATCCCTATGCTGCCATAGTTTTATGGTATCTCTCAGAAAGTCTCCCATAGGGCTCAATGGCACTCTGCAGCTCCAACCCGGCCCAAGGGAAGTCTCCCATAGGGCTCAATGGCACTCTGCAGCTCCAACCCGGCCCAAGGGAAGTCTCCCATAGGGCTCAATGGCACTCTGCAGCTCCAACCCGGCCCAAGGAAAGTCTCCCATAGGGCTCAATGGCACTCTGCAGCTCCAACCCGGCCCAAGGAAAGCCTCCCATAGGGCTCAATGGCACTCTGCAGCTCCAACCCGGCCCAAGGAAAGTCTCCCATAGGGCTCAATGGCACTCTGCAGCTCCAACCCGGCCCAAGGAAAGTCTCCCATAGGGCTCAATGGCACTCTGCAGCTCCAACCCGGCCCAAGGAAAGTCTCCCATAGGGCTCAATGGCACTCTGCAGCTCCAACCCGGCCCAAGGAAAGTCTCCCATAGGGCTCAATGGCACTCTGCAGCTCCAACCCGGCCCAAGGAAAGTCTCCCATAGGGCTCAATGGCACTCTGCAGCTCCAACCTGGCCCAAGGAAAGTCTCCCATAGGGCTCAATGGCACTCTGCAGCTCCAACCCGGCCCAAGGAAAGTCTCCCATAGGGCTCAATGGCACTCTACAGCTCCAACCCGGCCCAAGGAAAGTCTCCCATAGGGCTCAATGGCACTCTGCAGCTCCAACCCGGCCCAAGGAAAGTCTCCCATAGGGCTCAATGGCACTCTGCAGCTCCAACCCGGCCCAAGGAAAGTCTCCCATAGGGCTCAATGGCACTCTGCAGCTCCAACCCGGCCCAAGGAAAGTCTCCCATAGGGCTCAATGGCACTCTGCAGCTCCAACCCGGCCCAAGGAAAGTCTCCCATAGGGCTCAATGGCTCTCTGCAGCTCCAACCCGGCCCAAGGAAAGTCTCCCATAGGGCTCAATGGCACTCTACAGCTCCAACCCGGCCCAAGGAAAGTCTCCCATAGGGCTCAATGGCACTCTGCAGCTCCAACCCGGCCCAAGGAAAGTCTCCCATAGGGCTCAATGGCACTCTGCAGCTCCAACCCGGCCCAAGGAAAGTCTCCCATAGGGCTCAATGGCACTCTGCAGCTCCAACCCGGCCCAAGGAAAGTCTCCCATAGGGCTCAATGGCACTCTGCAGCTCCAACCCGGCCCAAGGAAAGTCTCCCATAGGGCTCAATGGCACTCTGCAGCTCCAACCCGGCCCAAGGAAAGTCTCCCATAGGGCTCAATGGCACTCTGCAGCTCCAACCCGGCCCAAGGAAAGTCTCCCATAGGGCTCAATGGCACTCTGCAGCTCCAACCCGGCCCAAGGAAAGTCACGATACTGAAGCTTGAATGAATCCGAAACTTTCGTACTCGGCACGACACTACGATGATTTCGCGACGGCGCCAAAAAAGTAGCGACAATCCACGAAAAAGTCGCGACGGCGCCAAAAAAGTCGCGACAATCCATGAAAAAGTCACAATGGCGATGAAAAAATTGCAAAAATACCGATCATAATGAAAAAACCGCATTCTGACGCTTTTCGGACGTTTGTGGATTAGTAAATGTCCCCCAAGGGGTAGGACACGTAAGAATAAACTGAACAAGTTTGAACTTCCATTTGGTTGTGTCCTTCTTGTTCCCATATATACGTCTTTGTCCCCGCAGGAGGGCTCCCACGGATTACTACATTTACAGTTTGCGGTCGGGAACCCTAACAACTATGATATCATCATCATGTGTAAACGAAGGCTGACTATATATTGTGCAAAGAGCCGGTCATAAAATATGGTATGAGATCGAGCGATTATGGATCAGGCGCCTTCCTTTGCATATGGTGACGGAAACATTTGTTACTAAAACAAGAAACTTGGATCCACTCGGGTTTCTGTTTCACCTGTTTAACCAGATGTTTTATGGGGGTTGAGGCCTCTAAACAGTATAAAAGTGAGACCAAAATGCAGAGTGGAGTTCTGTTTCAGGGATCAGGCCTCTGTGTGCCGGGGTCTCTCTCTAACCAGGAATCTGCCGGCCGAGACACTGACTGTCCCAGGATCGGTAAATATTCTCCTGTCTTTTTGTCTCTGATGGTTTTAGTATTGTGTATTTGGTATTGTATTTATGTATTAGGTTGTTACTGTTTGTACTATTTTGATTAGGGCTCTGGCACACGGGGAGATTAGTTGCCCGCGACAAATCTCCCTTGTCACGGGCGACTAATCTCCCCGAACTACCATCCCACCGGCGAACATGTAAGTCGCCGGTGGGATGGCACACGCAGCGCAGGCAATTTCAGCTATGAGCAAACTTAGGAGGCTGTTCCTGCTGAATTGTGCTTAGTACAGGGGAATCCCTATGTGCCATAGTTTTATGGTATCTCTCTGTACAGGCTATGGGCAAACTTAGGGGGCTGTTCCTGCTGAATTGTGCTTAGTACAGGGGAATCCCTATGTGCCATAGTTTTATGGGATCTCTCTGTACAGACTATGAGCAAACTTAGGGGGCTGTTCCTGCTGAATTGTGCTTAGTACAGGGGAATCCCTGGAATCCCTGGACTTTGTGCTAGTGCAAGTGCACTTGCTTACTGAGCCACAGGAGGCTCCTTGAGCTCCATGGGATCAGTTGCCCTTATGTGCCTTCTGCATTTCCACCAGTTTCCTTTATGTCGCAACCTATATTGTTAATCACGTGTGGCTGCTTTACTAATTACCCGCCTATATAAACCCTATATAAAGCCTGGTCTTGCCACTTCTGTTCCGTGTTCCCTGCCTGTGCCCTGCCTGATCTCCCTGATTTGACTTCTGCCTGACTCCTGATTTGCTTGAACTCTGCCTGGACTGACCCCTGCCTGATAAACGGACCCGCTAGAACTCTGCCTGGACTGACCCCTGCCTGATAAACGGATCCGCTAGAACTCTGCCTGGACTGACCCCTGCCTGATAAACGGATCCGCTAGAACTCTGCCTGGACTGACCCCTGCCTGATTAACGGATCCGCTAGAACCCTGCCCGGACTGACCCCTGCCTGATAAACGGATCTGCTAGAACCCTGCCTGGACTGACCCCTGCCTGATAAACGGATCCGCTAGAACTTTGCCTGGACTGACCCCTGCCTGATTAATGGATCCGCTAGAACTCTGCCTGGACTGACCCCTGCCTGATAAACGGATCCGCTAGAACCCTGCCTGGACTGACCCCTGCCTGATAAACGGATCCGCTAGAACCCTGCCTGGACTGACCCCTGCCTGATAAACGGATCCGCTAGAACCCTGCCTGGACTGACCCCTGCCTGATAAACGGATCCGCTAGAACCCTGCCTGGACTGACCCCTCCCTGATAAACGGATCCGCTAGAACCCTGCCTGGACTGACCCCTGCCTGATAAACGGATCCGCTAGAACCCTGCCTGGACTGACCCCTGCCTGATTAACGGATCCGCTAGAACTCTGCCTGGACTGACCCCTGCCTGATAAACGGATCCGCTAGAACCCTGCCTGGACTGACCCCTGCCTGATAAACGGATCCGCTAGAACTCTGCCTGGACTGACCCCTGCCTGATAAACGGATCCGCTAGAACCCTGCCTGGACTGACCCCTGCCTGATAAACGGATCCGCTAGAACTCTGCCTGGACTGACCCCTGCCTGATAAACGGTTCTGCTAGAACTCTGCCTGGACTGACCCCTGCCTGATAAACGGATCCGCTAGAACTCTGCCTGGACTGACCCCTGCCTGATTAATGGATCCGCTAGAACTCTGCCCGGACTGACCCCTGCCTGATTAATGGATCCGCTAGAACTCTGCCTGGACTGACCCCTGCCTGATTAACGGATCCGCTAGAACTCTGCCTGGACTGACCCCTGCCTGATTAATGGATCCGCTAGAACTCTGCCTGGACTGACCCCTGCCTGATAAATGGATCCGCTAGAACTCTGCCTGGACTGACCCCTGCCTGATAAACGGATCCGCTAGAACTCTGCCTGCTTACGGATTTGCCTATTGCCGGACTCTGTATTTTCTTCATCTCAGGCTTGTACATTACTTATATTTTTGTTCTGTTTTGTCTTCATTAAGCTTCCTTGGTTATCACAATTGGCTGTCTGGCCCTTAAAGGGAGTTCTGGGGGTTATTTGCAGATAGGCTCCTACCTGCCGGTCTCTCGCCAGAGGCCAGTCCTGACAAGGGGAATCCCTATGTGCCATAGTTTTATGGTATCTCTCAGTTCAGGCTATGAGCAAACTTAGGGGGCTGTTCCTGCTGAATTGTGCTTAGTACAGGGGAATCCCTATGTGCCATAGTTTTATGGTATCTCTCAGTTCAGGCTATGAGCAAACTTAGGGGGCTGTTCCTGCTGAATTGTGCTTAGTACAGGGGAATCCCTATGTGCCATAGTTTTATGGTATCTCTCTGTACAGGCTATGAGCAAACTTAGGGGGCTGTTCCTGCTGAATTGTGCTTAGTACAGGGGAATCCCTATGTGCCATAGTTTTATGGTATCTCTCAGTACAGGCTATGAGCAAACTTAGGGGGCTGTTCCTGCTGAATTGTGCTTAGTACAGGGGAATCCCTATGTGCCATAGTTTTATGGTATCTCTCTGTACAGGCTATGAGCAAACTTAGGGGGCTGTTCCTGCTGAATTGTGCTTAGTACAGGGGAATCTCTATGCTGCCATAGTTTTATGGTATCTCTCTGTACAGGCTATGAGCAAACTTAGGGGGCTGTTCCTGCTGAATTGTGCTTAGTACAGGGGAATCCCTATGTGCCATAGTTTTATGGTATCTCTCTGTACAGGCTATGAGCAAACTTAGGGGGCTGTTCCTGCTGAATTGTGCTTAGTACAGGGGAATCTCTATGCTGCCATAGTTTTATGGTATCTCTCTGTACAGGCTATGAGCAAACTTAGGGGGCTGTTCCTGCTGAATTGTGCTTAGTACAGGGGAATCCCTATGTGCCATAGTTTTATGGTATCTCTCTGTACAGGCTATGAGCAAACTTAGGGGGCTGTTCCTGCTGAATTGTGCTTAGTACAGGGGAATCTCTATGCTGCCATAGTTTTATGGTATCTCTCTGTACAGGCTATGGACAAACTTAGGGGGCTGTTCCTGCTGAATTGTGCTTAGTACAGGGGAATCCCTATGTGCCATAGTTTTATGGTATCTCTCAGTTCAGGCTATGAGCAAACTTAGGGGGCTGTTCCTGCTGAATTGTGCTTAGTACAGGGGAATCCCTATGTGCCATAGTTTTATGGTATCTCTCAGTTCAGGCTATGAGCAAACTTAGGGGGCTGTTCCTGCTGAATTGTGCTTAGTACAGGGGAATCCCTATGTGCCATAGTTTTATGGTATCTCTCTGTACAGGCTATGAGCAAACTTAGGGGGCTGTTCCTGCTGAATTGTGCTTAGTACAGGGGAATCCCTATGTGCCATAGTTTTATGGTATCTCTCAGTACAGGCTATGAGCAAACTTAGGGGGCTGTTCCTGCTGAATTGTGCTTAGTACAGGGGAATCCCTATGTGCCATAGTTTTATGGTATCTCTCTGTACAGGCTATGAGCAAACTTAGGGGGCTGTTCCTGCTGAATTGTGCTTAGTACAGGGGAATCTCTATGCTGCCATAGTTTTATGGTATCTCTCTGTACAGGCTATGAGCAAACTTAGGGGGCTGTTCCTGCTGAATTGTGCTTAGTACAGGGGAATCCCTATGTGCCATAGTTTTATGGTATCTCTCTGTACAGGCTATGAGCAAACTTAGGGGGCTGTTCCTGCTGAATTGTGCTTAGTACAGGGGAATCTCTATGCTGCCATAGTTTTATGGTATCTCTCTGTACAGGCTATGAGCAAACTTAGGGGGCTGTTCCTGCTGAATTGTGCTTAGTACAGGGGAATCCCTATGTGCCATAGTTTTATGGTATCTCTCTGTACAGGCTATGAGCAAACTTAGGGGGCTGTTCCTGCTGAATTGTGCTTAGTACAGGGGAATCTCTATGCTGCCATAGTTTTATGGTATCTCTCTGTACAGGCTATGGACAAACTTAGGGGGCTGTTCCTGCTGAATTGTGCTTAGTACAGGGGAATCCCTATGTGCCATAGTTTTATGGTATCTCTCTGTACAGGCTATGAGCAAACTTAGGGGGCTGTTCCTGCTGAATTGTGCTTAGTACAGGGGAATCCCTATGTGCCATAGGTTTATGGTATAGGGGGCTGTTCCTGCTGAATTGTGCTTAGTACCTTCACTAGCACAGTTTTATGGTACCCCTGTGCATAATATAGGGACGTGTTGTGACCAATTCATTATGGATATTTCTTTACGCAGATGTTTTCTCTTGACAGCAAAGAACTGGAATGAATGAAAAGAGCATCCATTTTACACAGCCGGGAGGAAAGAAAACGCTGCTGTTCTGTTTCCTGGTTCTCTGTTGGTTTGTATTGCTGGTCTGCGTATCATATATCTACAACTGCATCAGGAGGGATAACATTGCCGTGATATCAGCCATAAGGGAGCCCATTGTCACAGAGCCCTTGTACCCTTATCTTATAGAGGAGCCATTGAGATGTAGAGGAGAAGCCCCATTCTTAGTGCTGCTCATCCCTTCCATGCCCCAAGATGTTCTTGTCAGGGACGCCCTGAGGAAGACTTGGGCCAATGAAAGTTTAATCCCTGGAATCTCCATCAAAAGGATTTTCCTTCTGGGCAGGTCCTTTGTTAATGACATAGAAATATCGGTGGAACAAGAGAGTTCTACATTCCATGATATCGTCCAGCAGGATTTCCTGGACACCTATCGGAATCTGACCGTCAAAACACTGATGGGTATAGAGTGGGTTAGCCGTCTCTGCCCCCGAGCCAGCTATGTCATGAAGGTGGACGCTGACATGTTCTTCAACCCTTGGTTCCTGGTGAGGCAGATCTTACAGCCGGAGAAGCCTCTCAAGCTGGCCTTTTTCACTGGACTGGTCATTTCAGGAGCTTCACCCAGGAGAAATAAAAATAGCAAGTGGCATATATTATATTCTGAGTACTCTAAAAATAGTTACCCCACTTACTGTTCTGGCACGGGCTACGTCTTCTCTGGGGGTTTGGCCCCGCTCTTATACAGACAGGCGATGGAGCTGGCCATCTTGCCCCTTGAGGATGTCTTCTTGGGTCTCTGCTTGCAAAGAATAGGGTTATACATATCCCGGCCACAGCAAAACTGGTTTAACCTTGACAGGTTTGAGTACAATGGATGCCAGTTTGCCCGGCTGGTAACTGTCCACCATTACAAGCCGCATCAGTTACTAACACTGTGGCCTGATTTCTTAAAGGCAGTGGAAACTTGCACATGGTAGTATATTTAAATAAAATAAATGAAACACATATTTGCAGAAACTGGTCTGGAAAATAAATGGGGGGATAATAGCCTCTGGGAAGGGACTGGGGCTGTGGGATAGCAGGTATAGTAGGGAGAGATGGTGCCTATAGTAGCAGTGGGATAATAGCCTCTGGGAAGGGACTGGGGCTGTGGGATAGCAGGTATAGTAGGGAGAGATGGTGCCTATAGTAGCAGTGGGGGGATAATAGCCTCTGGGAAGGGACTGGGGCTGTGGGATAGCAGGTATAGTAGGGAGAGATGGTGCCTATAGTAGCAGTGGGGGGATAATAGCCTCTGGGAAGGGACTGGGGCTGTGGGATAACAGGTATAGTAGGGAGAGATGGTGCCTATAGTAGCAGTGGGGGATAATAGCCTCTGGGAAGGGACTGGGGCTGTGGGATAGCAGGTATAGTAGGGAGAGATGGTGCCTATAGTAGCAGTGGGGGGGATAATAACCTCTGGGAAGGGACTGGGGCTGTGGGATAGCAGGTATAGTAGGGAGAGATGGTGCCTATAGTAGCAGTGGGGGGATAATAGCCTCTGGGAAGGGACTGTGGCTGTGGAATAGCAGGTATAGTAGGGAGAGATGGTGCCTATAGTAGCAGTGGGGGATAATAGCCTCTGGGAAGGGACTGTGGCTGTGGAATAGCAGGTATAGTAGGGAGAGATGGTGCCTATAGTAGCAGTGGGGGATAATAGCCTCTGGGAAGGGACTGGGGCTGTGGAATAGCAGGTATAGTAGGGAGAGATGGTGCCTATAGTAGCAGTGGGGGGATAATAGCCTCTGGGAAGGGACTGGGGCTGTGGGATAGCAGGTATAGTAGGGAGAGATGGTGCCTATAGTAGCAGTGGGGGATAATAGCCTCTGGGAAGGGACTGGGGCTGTGGGATAGCAGGTATAGTAGGGAGAGATGGTGGCTATAGTAGCAGTGGGATAATAGCCTCTGGGAAGGGACTGGGGCTGTGGGATAGCAGGTATAGTAGGGAGAGATGGTGGCTATAGTAGCAGTGGGATAATAGCCTCTGGGAAGGGACTGTGGCTGTGGGATAGCAGGTATAGTAGGGAGAGATGGTGCCTATAGTAGCAGTGGGGGGATAATAGCCTCTGGGAAGGGACTGTGGGATCTTTAAATCCAATAGTGTAACTAATGTATATTATGAGGTCTATGAGGTCCATTCCTTTGTGTAGTTCTTAAACTACGTATAGTTACTTGAGATATACCTTTAATATTACAGAATTAGTCCTTCTCACCCCTAGCTTAAAGGGATTCTGGAAAATGGTCACCATTGTGGCATTAAATTGACAGGATCTCCCCCCCCCCCCCCAAGTCTGTACCAATAAATGTATGCCCCTACTGTACAGAGGGTAGCAGCTGTGCCCCCTACAGGACAGAGGGTAGCAGCTGTGCCCCCTACAGGACAGAGGGTAGCAGCTGTGCCCCCTACAGGACAGAGGGTAGCAGCTGTGCCCCCTACAGGACAGAGGGTAGCAGCTGTGCCCCCTACAGGACCAAAGGCGGCTGCTGTGCCCCCTACAGGATAGAAGCCACACACAGTGAGCTGCACAGCCAATGAGATTACATCCTGGCATTTGGTGAAGAGAAGGACGAGCAGAGGCAAAGCTCCTTTTTTTACATTTTATTCACCTATGTTTCGGTTCACTCCAGATACTGCCTGAATGATACGAGACATACAAAAAAAGAACGCATCCCACTGTATTCTTAAAATAAATTCTTCACTTATAAAACGGGGAAAGAACAAAAATGAGGGAAAAAAACAAAAAACATTTCAAAACACTAACGCGTTAAAATACATAAAGCTTGTTAAGTCACTTCACAGAATTATTTTAACGATAGGGAAATGGAGGTGAAAATGGATGAATGTTCTGCTCAGGATTAAAACTTCCCTTACCTAGAGAACAGGCTAAATACCCTCTCTCCCAGCCTCTGCGCGCAGCAGTGAAAGTGCCAAATGCAAGCGCGGGACAGTGAAAATGGCGCCACAGAGCCGTTAAACCAGTCGGGGGGTTAGTGCAAAACCTTATCCGCTTGTGTTTGGGGTTAGGATTTGGCTTAGAGTGTACAAATCCTAAGAGCAGAAAGGTTCTGGCAGCCATGTTTAAACCTTCCTTGACTTCCACACGTCACTATGGTTCCAAGTTGAACAAGTACAGGACAAGGGCGGAAGGAAACCAAACTTACACACTACAGACAAGGCTGCTTCCGGGCGCGGTGGAGAGTTCCGACAATATGGCGGAGGGACAGATTTGAGGAGAAAGTGGAAGAGACCGTTTAGAAGGGAGCAGAGTGAGGCCGTTACATAAAAGCACTGCAACAAGGAGGAGGGGGAAGAGCAGAACATCCCCTTAACGATGTCTTAAAACGAGAAGTGGTAAGTAACAAAAGCTTGGGGCTCCCCTCGCAGGGAGACTGGGGGGGCTAGAGAGTTTATCTGTACTGGTAGCTCATGTTGTGGTCTGTATTCCTGCCGTAACCACCTGCTCCTCCCTGAGGCGCTTGGTAATTATTTGGGGGGCCACTGTAGTTCTGTCCGGGGGGACCTTGATTGTAGTTCGACTGCGTGTAACCTACAATGAGAGTGAATTCCATTAATACAGACATCTGAAAGCCACAAACAGTCAGATAAATGCAACAGATTCACATGAAAGCTTAATGGCCCCGTGTATGGGGCCCTTAGATGGGCCCTGCTTGACCAATATCTGGATGGAGACTGGCCAGCTGTTTATCGGGCAGGTTTCAAATTCCTGTTGGCAGAGGAGCACATCAGTGTGTTGATGCAGTCTCGCTCTGCAGCGGTACAGTGACTTAAAAGAACAATGTCCCCTTAAAAAGGTTTCCAATATAGTTAGTCAGCCACAAATGTAATCTATTAAGGCTGGAGTAGGCAGATGCCTAACATAATAGCCAGAACCCTACTTCCTGCTTTCAACACAAGCTATTAGCAGTCAGTATTTTGAGGGGGGGCATATAGGACATAACAGTCAGTCAGTTAGTTTGCATATGAATCTGTCCTGCCTGCTCACAAACTAACCGAACAGTTACGTCCCATGTGCCCCCCCCTAAAGTCAGACTAAGAAGTTAGAGAGCTGAAAGCAGGAAGTAGTGTTCTGGCTATTATGTTAGACATCTGCCCACTGCAGCCTTTATAGATACATTTTTGCCCAACTATATTACAAATGTTTTTTTATTTTGCACAGTGTCTATTATACCTGGTTTCATTTTTACACTGAGCTGTTCCTTTCCAATCAGCTCTGACAGTCTACACAGCTTAATACACATCTATAAAAGTACAACAGCCAGTAGGAGAATAGTATATATGTAGTATGTCCCCATCATCCATAACATAAGAAATTGAACAGAGCCTTTAAACACTTGCATAATGCTGTGTTGGCTGTATCTCAAGCACAGGATCAGGCAAAGTGAGATGGCTGCCTACAAATTTCAAAAAGAACTAATGTTCACAGCACACAGTGAAATATAGTATTAAAGGAACAGTAACACCAAAAAAATAACTGTATAAGTACAATATGATGTACTATTGCCCTGCACTGGTACAGCTGGGTTGTTTGCTACAGAAACCCTACTATAGTTTATATAAATACCCGCTGTGTAGCCCCGGGGGCAGCCATTCCTGCACTGGTACAGCTGGGGTGTTTGCTACAGAAACCCTACTATAGTTTATATAAATACCCCGCTGTGTAGCCCCGGGGGCAGCCATTCCTGCACTGTTACAGCTGGGGTGTTTGCTACAGAAACCCTACTATAGTTTATATAAATACCCCGCTGTGTAGCCCCGGGGCAGCCATTCCTGCACTGGTACAGCTGGGGTGTTTGCTACAGAAACCCTACTATAGTTTATATAAATACCCCGCTGTGTAGCCCCAGGGGCAGCCATTCCTGCACTGGTACAGCTGGGGTGTTTGCTACAGAAACCCTACTATAGTTTATATAAATACCCCGCTGTGTAGCCCCGGGGGCAGCCATTCCTGCACTGGTACAGCTGGGGTGTTTGCTACAGAAACCCTACTATAGTTTATATAAACACCCCGCTGTGTAGCCCCGGGGGCAGCCATTCCTGCACTGGTACAGCTGGGGTGTTTGCTACAGAAACCCTACTATAGTTTATATAAATACCCGCTGTGTAGCCCCGGGGGCAGCCATTCCTGCACTGGTACAGCTGGGGTGTTTGCTACAGAAACCCTACTATAGTTTATATAAATACCCCGCTGTGTAGCCCCGGGGGCAGCCATTCCTGCACTGGTACAGCTGGGGTGTTTGCTACAGAAACCCTACTATAGTTGATATAAATACCCCGCTGTGTAGCCCCGGGGGCAGCCATTCCTGCACCAGTACAGCTGGGGTGTTTGCTACAGAAACCCAACTTGTACCAGTGCAGGGCAACTGTACATTATATTTTAATTACTTTAAAACAATTTTTTGGTGTTACTGTTCCTTTAAAGCTACACCATCAAAATCACGACAGTATCCTATAAAGCTCCCCCCCAATTAGAGGGAGGTATGCACTAAATAGCCGCTTGCCTTGGTACGATGAGGTACTGCTGGCTCCACCATAGCCGGTGTGCGCCCCTGCGTTGTAACCAGAGCTAGGCGCTGTGTAAGAGCTGCCGCCTCGCCCTCCTGCACCCTCTCCACTGCCGTACCCTAAAGACCAGGGAGAGTTTAGAACATGGAATACCAGTGCTATCCAGAATGTATAGAAGTGACCAAAATTAAATATTCAGAATTAGTGAAGTATAGGGAAAGCCTAGGTCAGCTTGGAGTATACCAGAATGGCTTTGATTGGCACACTTTTCTGGTATATGTAATCCACAAAGCAGCAGCAGCTCGCAATAATACCATTACTCACCCGAGCTTGCACCTCCTGTGTAAGAGTTGGAGTAGTTGTAAGATCCTCCGCTTCCACCTCCCTGTGCCCCCTGGTTGTAACCACCCTTTTGTTTCTGAGGTGGCCCATAGTTGCTGTACTGGTTCTGATTGTAAGTCTGCTGCTGCTGTTGTTGCTGCTGTTGTTGTTGCTGCCCTTGATGGCCCTGGTAGCCTTGGTTATAGGCTGGTTTGGGAGGGTTGCTGGCATGCTGTGAAGGTGGTTGTTGTTGCTGTTGTTGCTGCTGTTGAGGAGGGGGTGGCTTCTTGTTTACAAAAGGTTTTGGTGGAGTTGGCGCATTATAACCATCTCCCTGATAGTAAGAGCTGTAGCCACCAGTTCCTGCACCACCTCCTCCTGCGTTGCCTGAAGCTCCTCCGTTGCTATAGAACTGACCTGTAACATGGAAATAGAGAGTGAGCGCAGTGCTAAAAAACAGGATTAAAAAAAAAATCAGCTGACAGTGACCAATAAAGCAACATTTTTAATGTTTTAAACGGAACTCGTGTGCAATGTGGCTAACTCTCCCCGTTCTACATGGCGCAGCAGAAAAATGCAAGCAGAATGATAAGCAGAAGAAACCTTTTCATTGTCAGGTGATATTGTTATTAGGAAGGCATTTGGGTTTGGCAGGGTTATAGTACTGCTTACTATGGCCAAGGATCCATTTACTAACCCTCCAGTCAGCCCCTGGGCTGGCAGCCAATCCGAGCTTCAAGAGAAACCACAGGTGAATCATAAGCTTGGGGACAGTGCATATTTCACCTTAAGGGCTTAACCTTTCACCTTCAGTAGGATATAAAGTGCTATTATGAGAATCTGCAATTGACCTTCATTTATTTGCGGCTTTTGATTTAGCTTTTTTCCCCACCAGCAGCTCTCAAGGTTGGAATTTCAGCAGCTATCAGGTTGCTAGGGCCCTATTTAACCTAGCAACCAGGCAGCAACTTGAAAGTCAGGAATATGAATAAAGATAATAGAGGCCAACTAAAAAATAAAGGCCAACTGAAAATCTGCCATTCTAACACATACTAAATATTAAACTGAAGGCAAACCACCCCTTTAATTAAACATATTATACTGTCTGAAACCAAGCAACAAAACTTGGGTGGAATCTAGAGAAGCATGAATAGCCAAGTCAAACCTAAGGAAGCCAGAACCATGTGAGGACATGGCTTTGTATCACCAAGGAAATACTGACGAGGAAAGTCCAGTATGGACATCAAAAAAATTAAGGGGCTGTTCACTTTGTTACAGAATGGACTATTTAAATTGGACTAATATTCTATCTGGCTCACCGACAAATGCTATTATGTTGTTCTGGTGTTAATTATATATTTTCTGTCTGTCACTCAAACTGCTGCGTGCATACTAGGATTAAGGGTAAGGAACCCACGCAGCTAGATATCTGCTGAGATTTCAAATGAACTCATCAATAGGAGGCAATGAAATACCTCTTTAAGGGGCAAATGTAGGCTTCTGTATTACCACCTGTGAATGTACCCCTCTACATGGTGTGTGCCTGGCACATCTGTACAACAAACCCAACCCTAGCCGGCTTGCACACATGTTCTGGGTACAGAGTTATTTTAGCTACAAGGGATTTCCACCCTAAACACTGGGATTGCTTACTAGCCAGAAGAGCATGCAGTTACATGACCCTACTATGTCACTGACAGGTTTCAGACTACCAAGAATTAATCACCTATGGGAAAATTAGTCAAGCAGTTCCTAAACTAAGTCCCTTTGAAATGTAGAACCTCTGCCTACAGATCAGAAGCAATGACTTGTTACTGGAGCTGAACCCAAAACCTCTTATTCTACATATTGCCTCATTTAGACTGAAGCTTTTGGGCAGGGCCCTCTTGTACAGAGGATTATTTTTACTTGTGTATTTGCCCATTTATTGCAGGTCAATGCAGTAAGATATTAACTTCTAACTACAAAATACACCTGGTGCCACACAGTTTATATGATTTAGAGCTACATTACTGAATTTCAAGTGAAATGGTGAGACAGCCAGAAATACTCTCATTAATCCCATAACAGTACACTAAATAAACTTGCCAGAAGTATTTAAGAGAAGCTCTGCTGAAGCTGTAAGGTAAATTAGGCGGTATCAAGCGGTCACTGTACCAAAGCCTTCCAGGCACACCAAGGCCCTGTCAGGATATATCAATACACACCACCACTATACAGTACATGATATGAAAAAGGTGTCGTCAGTCAGCAAGTCATGAACGCTTAAGCAAAACTGCATGCTTTTACCACAAAAACAGTTCAAACTTAATATCTCAAAAATATTAACTCGTGAAAAACTGCAGCCTTTCAAAAGCAGTTAATTTGAATAGTATCACGTGAAGATAACAGATATGAGCAGAACAGGCAAATAACCAGAGGCCAAAAGAAAGCCTACAGCATATATAGTACTATCCCCTACACAAGATAGCACAGCCCCCTATTAATGGAGTGTTCCACAGCTCTACAACAGACAAGCTATGCAACTATACCTGATATTAACTGCTCCTGCAACACTATACATTAGCTTGGAGCCAAGGATAGATGAAAATTTATCAAAAATGGCCAAGTTCAGTCCAAAGGGTCACACAGGTAAGGCACAAAAGGTCTCCCTCAAGGGCCCTGAAGTTCAGGCCTTAATGGCAACCAACATGTTTCACAGAGGAAAATGCAGAAAGTAGCACAATATTTCTGCTTTGTAACATAACACACATGGCAACACAGCTACAAAAGCTACTTCACTTAACCTACTTTCTGCATTTTCCCCCCATAAACCTACCTTTTCAGTTACTAAACATTTAAGTTTCAGAGTAAACGGATTGGTTGCTCATTAAAAACTGAACTGTGTAGGGCAGCATTATAAAGAGAACAATTTACAAATATTGCTGGGAGAGTTAACACATTTGTCCAGTACATAATATGCAATTAAAGGGAATGTAAACCCATAAATGTGCCTAATCAAAGGAAATTGAATTCTAAGCACTTCCTGACACATCGGAAAGTCGCTCAGAATGACTCTTTAATTAGACAAAGTACCTTCGGGTTGACATACCATTTAGTTTTTAGGGCAGGGAAAAACCCCAATCTGCTTCTTAAGGTCAGAGGTGTACCCCTAAACCCTGTAGAGAATTGGGGTCAGTGACACAAGGTTGTGCCAGAGCCTCAACCATCTGAGGGGTGCTGCTGTGTTCCAAGAGGTCAGGATGAAATCACGATGCTGACTTTGTATTATACAATCCAGCTTTGATTTCTGTCCCAACAACTCTGGGAAGAAGGTTGCAGAAGCAGGAGTTAGTTGTAACCCATCACTGCAGACAGAAGTCAGATGACTATCATTTTAACATTCCCAACAAGTTTTATATGAAAGTTCCCCTTTAAAAGCAATGACACAGGGTTATTTTTTTACCACAGCAATTAGTAGCTCAAAGGGCAGCACAAAAAACCACCCCCATTCTGAAATATTCCAAGTGAATGGGGGTGATTGTTTCCTGCCCCTGGATCTACTAATAACTCTGGGAAGAGGATTTAGAAATGTCCTGGGTCATTGCTTTAAGACAGACTCTGGTAACCAACCACAGAGCCATTTAAATGACTAGGAGGACTGAACAGAAGCTCGGTAGCAACACTGCTACTTAAAAGAACCTATGGCACTCCGGCTATAGGCTGCCCACAAAGGCCAGTACACCCAATGGCCAAGCGGGAATCATGCCAACAGCTGGAGTGCCAAAGGTTTCACATAATGGCAATTGTAAAATTGACCGTTTGCAAGCAAAAATATGGCCAATTTTAGAAGAGCATTCTCAGCCCAAAGCAAGATGTACAAAAAGGAGCTTATCCACGGTAGTTTTAACACGGTTTATTAAAACATTATGACCACGCCAAAATCCAAAACAATGAATGCGACTTTAAGACAATAAAAACACTTGTCAAGATTTAAGTAAAAAATAATAGTTAAAAAAAAAGTTATAAAGTGCCCTCAAAGCTATGCTTCAAGAACTGTAGAGTGGCTTCAATTTAGGGAAACGACGAGTGCAGTAACTGGCCAATTTAAAATCTCAACTGTTGACATTAGGAAAAAAAACTTCCATTCCGGCATTAAAAATGTCCCAGGGAAGGTTCAGTCTGCCAAAATTGTATACATTGCCAAGGGATTAAAAGTCAGAAAGCTTGAGGTGTGCGTTCCGAGAACTCAGTCATGTACAAGGGAAAGTAAGAGGGCAAGGGAGGAGAAAAATAAAAACAAAAGTAGAATGTTCTTGGCTTTGTAGTTCAAGAGACTGGATTTAAAAGCTTGTGGGTGTTGAGTGTATGGGTACAATACTCTAGAGATGGTCTAGGCAGATGCAAAATCATGATAACCGTAGCAGTCTGTGAAAAAGTCACCTACAAAAAGGGGGAGACAGCAGAGAGAAAAAAAGAATTAGAATTCTTTTTGTAAAGGGGCACTAAGCCACAGTTTTTATACAATGTTTTAGATTTCTCTGCTCCTGTCTCCCCCCTCCCACCAAATATGTAGATGCTGCTCCAAGTGGTGAAAAAGGGGGAAAGGCATAAACGAGGGTGTGAGTTGTATGTCGTCTCACTTTGTTAAACCAAAGCAGAGAAATGTAAAAAAAGACAAATTGCAGACCTTTCTTCATAAGTTAGATGCATTATGATAAATATGGTGCGTTGCCATAACCCAACACAGGTGTGACCTAGGCCGTTTAAACTATTACGCTTGTTTTACACCATTAAAAGTTTCTATGCATTATGGACATGTCAGGTCGGCAGCCTTTGTAATCTAGAAAGCATACACAAACAAACAGCCTTCGGGGAAGAGAAAACACACAGCGACAAGCCTGCTAATGTACAAACCCATCTTGGATTCCCCCCTCTGGGCTGAAGTAAAAGCGGTTACTGGTGAGCTTAAGAAGCTTTCAATAAAAACAAAAAAGTACATTCAAACCAGGGTAAAGTTGAGTCAAATTATAATTTAGCAAGTTATGTTATGAGTCAACTTACTGTATCCTGCCGTCGCAGAAGTTTGATAGTTGTAGTTTCCACCATAACCTCCACCATAGCCACCTATTAAGGGGAAGGTTAAATATTAAAAGTACAGACAGACACAGGGTTCCCCATTGTCATTTTAAGAGCAATAATCTTTGTTCACTACTTGCAAACAGTACAACATGGAATAAACCTAGAATAGTAGCAGTTGGCAGTGTGCCACTCATCCAAGGTATCTTAAGAGCCAGATACAACAAAGCATTTAATAAGTACAGAACCTACCAGAGTTCATGTAGCCACCGTGGTTTCCTCCACCAAATCCACCTCGGCCTCTTCCTCTGCCGCGATTCATTCCACCTCTACCACGACCTCTCATGGCTTGAGGAGGGGGTACCTCATTGTACATCATTCCAAAACCTTGGTTATGCTGCTTAAATAAAAAAAAAAGGATGGTCTTAATGAACTAGAATCTACAGCTTTTGGCACAAAGCTGGACTAGGTAGTGACTAGTTCACAACCTTTAACCTCCCACTTCAAATCCACTTGTCCCACCCATTACTTATAGAAAGTAAAAGGTAACCATACACAATGTAATCCAATAGTGGGGCAATTTAACACACACACACACACACCTTTCCTGCAAATTTGGGACCTCCTCGTGGCATCATAGGTGGTCTCTTTTTCTTGGGAGCTTCTGCGTATGTTGTGTAGTCTGGGAATAGTTTTTCTAGGGCAGCAAGTGCAGCATAAGCTTTTGCCACTTTCTTGTTAGAGCCAGATCCTTGAAACTTCACACCATCAACCTCAACCTGAAAATTAAAAAAAAAATTGTATTTCTTGTTGAGCCTGTGTCCCACAGTACCAGTGCAGTAACACTCCCCCCCCCCCCCCCCCCCCCCCCTTTGACAAATGCAGGTCAAACCAAGAGCCAACTTACCTCCATTACAAAGCGCTTATCGTGACTGCCACCGGTCTCTGAGATCAGTTCATATTTCAGGCCACGTCTTTTCTCATTCAATTCCATGACAGGGTTCTTGCCATGCTTTGTGAGAATAGGTCCCTGCTGCTTTGCACTCTAGAAAGGGGAAAAAAAAGTAGATTTAGTTCTAGAACGAGAACCACCAATAAAACTATAGCTATCCACAGAGAGCAATTTTTAATATGAGCAAAGTTGCAACTTTAAACTCAGGCATTAAATGAAGAGTCAGAATATTAATGTATAATGTTGTACTAAAATAAAGCTAAAATCTGAAAGCTTCAGGGTGGACCTATTCATATCCTTGATTTAAGAATCATTAAAAAACAGTGAATAAACAGTGATTTGTTATCAAAGCAAAACCTGAGAAACATACCTCTGCTTGATCTGCAGCAGAATCAGTTTGTGTGGAATCAGCTGGCTGTGCTGGAGTTTGTACAACTGGTTTCTGTTCCGATTCATCAGTTGCTTCTTCCTTTTCCTCCATACCGGTAGGGAGACCCATGTCTTGCAGCACCTTTCAAAAGCACCAGATTAAACAGTCAGCAAATTAGCAAGCCTAGCAACAGAAGTCTAATTAGGGATATGAGGAATAAGCAATGCAGCCCACAGATCTTTAGAAAAGCTTAAGCTCCCACTGTATTCAGGTGCAACCACTACTGCCCTGATTTTTAGCAGCCTTTGGCTGTGAAAACAAGCCTTAAAAAGGACCATTACATATTTTTATCACCACTTTTTTTCCTATATGCCTAGTCAGAACAAAGAAAGTGAATGGCCCTTTAAAGAGAGACAGTCATGAGTTTTATGGTGTACTTTATTTCTAAATTACACTGTTTATATAGCAAATCATTGACTGCTTTTAACATTTTATTCTTGAACCAACAAATGTATTTTTTGTTGTTGTAATACTGATGTGTAGGCGCCATCTCAGTGCATTGTGCCCGAGTCGGAGCTTTCAGCCAGCGCTACACATTAGAACTGCTTTCAGCTAACCTATTGTTTCTCCTACTCCCATGTAACTGGAGGAGTCCCAAGCCGGACTTGGATTTCTTACTATTGAGTGCTATTCTAATACCTACTGGGAGCTGCTATCTTGCTCCCTTCCCATTGTTCTGCTGCTGGGAGGGAGGGGGTGATATCACTCCAACTTGCAGCTCAGCAGTAAAGTGTGACTGAAGTTTCAGAGCACATGTCACATGGCTGTGGCACCCTGGAAATTAATATGGCTAGCCCCATGTGAAATTTCAAAATTAAAAAAACTTTTCTGCTGGAGAAGCTCTATAAACAGATTTGTTTTGAAATCAAAAACCTGTTCTCCCACGCAAGAGACGTATTCCTACAAGGCTGACATTTTTTGTCAAACGTGACAGATAAGCAGCAAAGATAATCAGCAAAGTTACTTACTTTGACTGCTACATGGAGCTTTGCCGTCTTCTTTGAAGGACCTGAAGCTTCAAATGTCTTTTCATCTACTTCCACGGACATCGTAAAGATAGGTGCATGTACAGGTCCTGTCTGGGATATCAGCTTGTACTGCAGACCTGGCTTGAGCTGGTTCAGCCTCATTAACGCATTCATAGCTTGTGGGGGTTCGCTCTTCTCATCTGTTGCAGATTACAGAATTGTTAACTGTAAATACGGCAGTTATTGATGGCACAAGGCTTTCGGTTTATAGAAGCCATTTGTACACACAAATAGCTTTATAACAGATGTATTATTCTGCGATTACTCTGCACAGTAGCTGTTCATCTTGCTATGTCTGACCAAACTTTCACACTTGAGCAGAAGAGTGCAGGTACCATATTGAATTTTTTTTTTTTAAACATCTGACTGGACTAACTACTCATTCCTTTCTCGCTCAGGTCAACTATTTTCTGAGAGAGTAACCACTGCACTGTTTCAACTGAGCCTGGAGTCCAATTGTTGTGTCAAATACCTGCATGACTTGCAGGACACACCAAGTTAAAACTGAATGTAGACAATGAAGCGGGTCTTTTTCAAGCTTAAAACAAGGTTTCCTGCCTGTAACACTCAAATACCTTTCTTCTGAATCTTCTTTTTCTTCTTACTTGGCGACTTGTCTTCTCCATCCTCCTCCATGGGGCGCTTGAGAGCTGGCATGGCATAGGTGGTGCTGGGAGGAATCTGGACTGTAGGGTTGATAAGAACAGTTAAAGCAGTTAAAACAAAGTACAGATTAAAAGGCTTTCCGTTTATATTTGAGTAAATCCAAAATTTACCTGTATAGTCAATGGTGGGTGTTTCAACCTTGGTTTTCTTTGGAATCTTTGTAGGTAATGGGTCCATGCCCAAGACTTTGTGCAATTGCCCAAAAGCTGCTAATCTCAGTGCATGCTGAAAATTGAAAATGACAAGTCAGACAGAAGGCTTGGATATCTAGAACTTGAGTACGTCAGTTCAATTAAAACTGTGTGGAGACCTAATCTAAAACATATATATTATACTATGCAATATAAAGTGCCAACCATGCAATACGGACCTGTGCACTCTGTGTGATGTCCTCTCTTTGTTGTCTTTCAAGATGCTCAAGAGCATCACTAGCCTCTTTTTCACAAGGGTCATACAAACCAGGTCCATCTTAACAAAAGGGGATAGAAAAATTATTTCTAGGAAGGCACAAGATAAAAAAAAAGTCAATCAACTTGCAAAGGAATGTGTAACAAACCTGGCATGAGGATCCCAGAGCTAAGGCATTCCAGAACTCTCCTTAGTGCCTCCCCGGCACCCATAGGCCTGTTTGCTGTTCCAATTGCCTTCTCACAAAGAAGTTCTAGAGGCTAGAATTATACAGAATGTTAAGGTTAGAAGCAGATTTAGGATTCTAATCCACTAAACCACTACAGTTACAGAGTCAAACAAGATAATTTTATAAACAAGTCCTTATTAGGGGCAATCTATTGGAATTCAAATGTTATTATAGCACAGTTCCCAATTACACATTTGAGAAATTCTTAATCAAATGTAACTGCTAACAGTGTGTCTGTCCTAACATGATTAAAATTTAAGTATTAAGCTTTATTTCAGTCAGGACAGAATCCCACAATGCCTTGCATTCCTATGATTAACACACCTGTGACATTAGATGCATGCACTGTGGAGCTTGGGAGTACTGGCTTGAGAAGAGCTGACTATGGCCAAGTATATGCTCAAAACCAATAGTGGGGGAGGAACAGAAAGCAACATAAAAATGCTGCTTTATACATCAGTTAAGAACAGCTTAATTAAATATATGGGTGGCCATATGCATGCAAAATCCATTGTCAGGATTACAGAACTGCAGTATTTTTAAAAGAAATGACTAACTCTCCCAAAATTCTTATAAAGTTAGCACTTAATGTTGAGAGATGGGCCATACACAGGCAGTAGGGTTTGCAATCAGCTTTTCCTACACCATAAAACATAATAGAAAGAAAATGCAGGTTAGGATTAGGAACATACCCATCCCCGAAGAGGCTCCCATGTTGGTACACGTGTGCACAGATCCCGCAGCACACGAATGACAATCACGCAGGATTTCAGTCCATTAGCCCTAGCCTAAGACAATATCAAATACAGGTCAACATGTGGTGCCACAATCAGATCAGAAGAGGAAAAAAAATAAAAATAAATAAAAAGTACAAAATTTTAGTGCTACTTTGTCAAGGGTAAAATAAACTATGTTTAAGAATATGTCTTATGTATGTATTAAGTTTGCAATTACGTGTAGCAAAAAATAAAATAAAATTACTCTTAGAACAAAGCAGCAACTATGCAGTAGGCATTTACGTTACCACGTGAGGTGGCGTATACTCAAAGTGCGCGCTCTTATACAGCCTACTGAGAGACAGGTGCCAAGTCCTGCAGTTATTTGTGGTGTTAACATAATAGTTGCTTTAAACATGTGATTACATTAAGTATAAAATAAATTGCTTTTACTACTTTAAGACAGAAATAATAAAATGCAAACCTGGAACCACTTGGCGTGTCGGAGTGACGCCAATGCAGCAAGGCATTTGTGCCTGTCCAGAACGTCCGGAGGATCGCTGACTGTTAGCGTTTCTATTCATGGATAAGAAGACAAGGCACGGTTTGACCAAGGGGGTGTCTGTCAGGTGGACAGGGGATGAGGCAGCTTCCAGAGGGCAGTGGGGCTCCTATAACTGCTCTCTTCATAAACTGACTAAAGCTAAACTAAGGAAAAAAAATCTTCAGGGAATCCCTAGCACACCCAACGCATCCCATAAACAAAAAAAAAAAAAAACAAAAAACACTATACTATGGGCTGGAAAAATAACATAGAAAACAAAACCCATGCTATTACCAAGACTAGAACACTACAATAGTAAAATGCATTAAAGCAGCAGTCTGTCATTTATTCTTTGTGATTTAGTATAGCCTTAGCGGCACACAAGATTTAAACCGATGAGTTAATATTTAACCAGACAACAAAATAAAATAGACATATCAGCCGAAGGGACAGAATGCTGCTTCAATGATCAAGATACCCCACACTCTGCAGCTAGAAGCTAAGATCTCTGTACAGTGGAACACTATCCCAACCCAGCTCGACTGCCCTGGCCACAGCCCATGACAGAGAGAGTCCTGTTGGTCAAAGGTCCAGCGTCCCTAAAAATCGACAAACTAGAAGTCTTGATACGAGATCAAATGTCAGAACCATATAGAAAAATATCAATATATTCATAGAAGCACAACAAGTTGGGATCCAGTCTGTGCTGCAGCAAGTCAAATGCCTGAAGACCAGGGTTTTAGATAAGGCTAGCCTATTAAATAGAAAAGTTGCCTTAACAGTAAAACGGCTTGGGAAACGGAGTTGTGTTTGTTTAGATTTTCCACATACAAAAACTAATCTAACTTTATCCAAAACTCTGCTTTGACTGTAAACAGGTTGGCAGTAGACTCCTTTCAAAACAGGGCCACGTCAGTCATTTTTGCTGCAACACACACACATCCCAATGTACATGCAAATATATACCTTCTACTGTCAAGAAAGCCACTCTGAGCCAGAGGGCACTGTTACCCTTTACAGTAAGTAGCAGACTCTCTGGCACAGCAAGTGGACAACTGTAATAACCATAGCAAAAGGCCACTATAGATAGTTATAACACAGCTGGCAACAAGGCCCAGAATACATGGGTATTACAGCAACACAGGCAGGTTTAAACAGTGCAGTTATGATCTTCTATGAATGAGACAAATAAGCAAACACTGATCTGAAGCCAAACCAGATATGGGGTGGGGCTGATTGCATAATTTAAAGGAGAAGGTTTAGTAGTGTGATCACTGCCCGTTTTCTTCTTCCCATACCTCCAGCGCTCAGTTTCTCCATCTCTTCTCGGACCAGGGGGGATGTGAGACGGATGTTGAGAGTCAGAGGGGGCTCTTTAGTGTTTTTGATAACAATTGAAGCTTCTCTTATGTTCTGTATGACTTCATATTTATCCTCAGATACTGTCTGTAAGGGTAAGAGAATAAGGAAGGCATGTTTCAAACAAACAGAACCACCAATAGGAGAGTGCATGTACTAGAATGTATTTTTCATACCTCAAACTGCAGGACAAGGTTATCTGCCACCCTTTTTAGGAGAGAAATTGTGGGTTTGTCTCTGCACAACAGCACAAGTTCAAGGTCCAAGTCTCCCTTCAGAAGAAGCCCTTTGGCAACAAGTCCAACCCTCATCACGCCACGTAGAGTCCTTGTTGGATTCTCTCCAGTTTTTCCTTCGCTACAAAAAATAAGGAATACATGAAATACAAAGCTACGGACCATAATTATACATGGTTACCCCTGCAAGATGACTAAATTACCTGTCCTTGCCCTCCTCTGTTGTCTCAGGTTCTTCTGGCTCTGGTTGTTCTTGCTCTCCACTGCAATCTTTTTCTTGCTGATCAATCCAGTCAGAGACTGCCTTTAGGGCCCGCTCTGTGTGGGATACCATGTTCTGTACAGCCTCCAACTCCTCCTGAGTGGGATACACCACAGAGTGCTTTGCCATGACATGGCGGTCATCATTCAAAAAGATGCGCATGGGACGCTGGAAGAAAAAATAAAAATCATGTTTTAACAGAATATCAAGTGGAAAGACATTGATTGGTGCGTAAAAAATAAATATATTTTACCATTGTAAGAGATTGGTGGTCTAGATGGTTGAAAAGGAGGACAGTCACTTGCTGGAAAGACCTATAAAAAAAGAAAAAATATTTGAATTGGTCTTGTGACCCTTACACTGCCACATGGTTCCCAGCACACTTCCTGTTTCAGCCATACCCCAGCAGCACTGATTGTGTTGCTGGTTAATCAGCGACTGATCTATAGTCTGGAAACTTAAAGGACAGTTAATCTCTGCGCTATTATGTCTGTAATTATTACTTTTTGTCAGTTTTATGCTTAAAAAGGGGATCAGATTTACTGGACAAGCTTTATCGATGGGTCAAAACCCAACCACACAAAAATGTTACATGGCAAGATAAAATATATGTCAATATAGGTCAAATCAATCTAGCCATAGACCAGTAATCCCCAACCAGTGGCTATGGGGTAACATGTTGCTCCCCAACCCCTTGGATGTTGATCCCAGTGCCCCTAAACCAGGGAGTTATTTTTGAATTCCTGACTTGTTTTAGTTGAATACAAACAAGATTTCCTACCAAATAAAGCCCCCTGTAAGCTGATAGTGTGCATAGAGGCTGCCTAATAGCCAATCACAGCCCTTATTTGGCTCCTCCATGAACTTTTATGGTGTTTGTGTTGCTCTCCGAGTCTTTACATTTGACTCTGGCTCACGAGTAAAGGTGGCCATACAAGTTAAGACCTGCTCACTTGGCGACCTATGGGTGGGTGATACCAGGTGAATTTAGGCTAAGACAGTCGTTTGGCCCTGGGGCCAAATGATCAAATTGGAACACTGGTAATAGGCGCAGCCTGTTCAGGGGCCACCACACCAACGAGTCGAAGCAGTCCCCAACCCGACTACATTTTTTGACCTGCAGGCCCATCGTTTGTGCCCCTACACAGTCTAAGGAACCGATATCGGCAGCTACAATCTGCCCGTGTATGGCCACCTTAAGAAAGGTTAGGGACCCCTGCCCTAGACCCTTTGTCAGGCAGTGTACATGAAACAACACTAAATACCAGAAAGTTATGTTCCACAAACACAAAGCCCCTATGCTGGATTAAGGGACATCACTATGGCTACCCCCACCCCTCCAAGATTGTCCATTTGGTAGCCCACCAACTCATAGCAGAAACTAAGCACACCATATCTAGCCTAGCAGGATAGACATGCATGGGTTATAAAGCCCTGCCTGTGGCCTGGAGCCCAAATGAGACCTTTAAGGTGGCCATACACGTACCGATAATATCGTACGAAATATTCAGTGCGTGTATGGTATGTCGGCGAGTCGACCGATATCGGCCAACTCGCCGATCGGACCAGCTTGAAAATTTTGATCGGGCGCCATAGAAGGCGCCTGACCAAAATCTCCCTTCAGCGCTGAATCGGCAGAAGGCGGTAGAAATCCTATTGTTTCTACCTCCTTATCTGCCGTTTCAGCCCTGAATGGTGTGTGGCGGATCTGACGATGTTTCGTGCGACCATCGTCAGATCGCCACATGTATGGCCAGCTTTAATGGAGAAGGAAAGGTACAGTAGCTGGGGTGGGGGGGTTCAAAATGTAAATTACCTTATACCCCAGGCTGGTGCTCCTGTTAGGAAAAATTGCCCCAGCCTACAGCTACTCCGGGCTGATACGGTTTTCCCCTATCAGGAGCGCCAGCCTGGGGTGCACCCCCCCCCCAATGATTGCACCTTTCCTTCTCCTTTAAAAAGGCTTAAGGTGCCCATACACTATAAGATCCGCTCGCTTGGCAATGTCACCAAGTGAGCGGATCTTCACCCGATATCCCCACCTACGGGTGGGCGATATTGGGTAGGAAGTAACCCGATAGGAAGCCCTGGGGCCAAACGATCGGATTACATTTGTGGTTATGGGGCAGTCGGTTCGGGGACCGCACTGGACCGACTGAATTTTCTAACCTGGCCGATCGAGATCTGGCCAATTTCAGGCCAGATATTGGTTGGCCAGGCCGCTCTGTTCTGCCCATACATGGGCCGATTAGCTGCCGAATCTGTCCAAGGGACCGATATCGGCAGCTATAGTCGGCCCGTGTATGGGGACCTTTACGGTTGCATTGACATTAAGAACAATTAAAGGAGCCATAACAGTAGCAATGATGAGGGCTATTAAGCCTTGTCCTGACCAACATCAGGTTAAAACGCACCACCCAGTCTATTATATATATATATATATATATATATAAATAAAGGGACATCAGATAATGCACAATAGCCCATGAATGCCCAACCACACAAAGCAAAGAAAGCTTTTTTTTATTCTACCACAAAGGTTAATATTTATATTATAAATCCCCAGATACATTGGGCTGGTATAGACTATATCCCCAATGAAAAAAAGCAGTGATTGGTCTATAAACAAGTAAAATGCATTGTGTGTGTATGTATTATACAGAGGGAAACCATTTATACCAAATGGGGAGTTATGGAGGATGTAATTATGCAATGGGCCCCTGTGATTTATAGGGCCCCACTTACTGGGGGACAATGGGGCTTTAAGGGGCCCTAATAATATCAGTTTCAGTTCATACAAAGCCCCAATACACTGTTTATAGGCGGAGGGGGCCGTACTTGGGTCACTTCCCCTCCCGCAGCCGGCATGACAAAGGCCCTGCAGCCGCCCGTGCGATTCGGAGCAGGAGACCCCGTACTGCTCGCCACAGGCCGCCATTTTGTCTGCGCCGGCTTCATGGAACGTCTAGAGAAGCAGCGTTCTACACAATAAGACTCCCCACACTCACCCGATACGGACAAACAGAGACTGAACAGGATAACGAGGCTTAATCCTAATACGGGCAGAGCAGCGGCGAATGGCACAAAATGTCGGAAGTAGTAAATAAAATGGCGCTGGAGCTGGCGTAGTATAAAAGTAAAGCGAACAAACAAATAAAGGCCCCGGTTAAACCCCACCCTTTTAAACGTATATGCTTCGAACATACGTTCCCGTTAATAAGCGATCGTGCTCACCTGTTTGCGCCTGGCGATGTAACTGCCGGACTGCGCAATGGAGAGAAGGCGGGAGGAGGGGGCTGCACAGTCCGCTCGGTGGTTGGCTGAGCGCGCTCACGTGACTAGAGAACGGCGCGAAGGACAGCAGCTCCCCGCTACTTGGATTTAAAGCGGAGGCGCATTTAAGCGAAAGGGTTATATAGTGCCGCCGAGGAACGCCCCCCGGCATTAATGCGTTTCACGCCTCCATCTGGGGTCAACTCACTTGTATGATTGTGAAAAGGAGGCTTGGAAAACACACCGGCTTTGATTGGAGGGCTGACGTGGGTTTGGGGGTGGGTGGGGACAACATGGCTGCTGCGGCTTGAGATCAGCGTGGGAAACAATGGAAATTGTCTTAGCTGCGCATAACCATAATAAACTCGACAGTTTGGACTATTGGGTTATGAGTGGGAACGTATTAGATTTGTGAGCTGTGTATGTACAGGGGAAGGGCTCAGGGATCCATGGATGGAGGGAAACTTGTGTGGGGCGACAGCGCAATAGAATCTACGTACATAGAGGCTTTTACCTAGGACTAAGGGGTGTAATATTGATACAAGGTAGTGTGCTACTAGTATGTGCTTGAGGGGTGTCTGTAGTGTAGTTATAGTTGCACTACTGCAAAGGCTACAGGTAGGCTTCCATGACGATAAAAAAATACTAGCCAGGTGGCAACGTTAGATTGTGGGTGATTTGCAGTGGGAGATATATATATAATGCAACCTGGGTGCTCTCCCAAGTAGGGGTTGCCAGCTGGCTGGTAATCACTAGCCTAACTAGCAAAATTGATACAGGTATGGGATCTGTTATCCGGAAAGCCTGTCTCCCATAGGCTCCAGTTTAATCAAATAATTTAGATTTTTATAGATCCCTTTCTCTTTTATAAAACAGTACCTGTACTTGATTACCCCTTATTGGGGGCAGAACAGCCCTATTGGGTTTATTTCATGGTTAAATGATTCCCTTTTCTCTGTAATAATAAAACAGTACCTGTACTTGATCCCAACTAAGATATAATTACCCCTTATTGGGGGCAGAACAGCCCTATTGGGTTTATTTAATGGTTAAATGATTCCCTTTTCTCTGTAATAATAAAACAGTACCTGTACTTGATCCCAACTAAGATATAATTAATCCTTATTGGGGGCAGAACAGTCCTACTGAGTTTAATTAATGTTTTATTGCTTTTTTAGTATAGACATAAGGAACGAAGGAACATTCTGGATAACGGGTACTATACCTGTACTCAATACCAATGTTATATACCGGGAAGAGAAGGCCCATAAGTCCAAGGGTTCCCAGCAAAGTGCACTGGAGTCAAAACTACACTGGGGAGGGTGCAGGGTACACTCTGGGGTCACAGGAAGAGTCTGCCCCATATCATAGGTTAGATGTCCCCAATTTATGTTTAGGCCCTGCACTTAATATCTCTAATTCTGGGTTCAAACAAGATAGATATGCAATAATTCTATTAATGTCCAAATTAAATAAGCAAATTCTATTCCCCTCTAATACAAACCAATTGGCCATTATGTTAATTAAAAGCACAAAGATGTTCCAGGTCCTCGTGGGGCTCATTATGCTCGATGCCGAGGCTGAAAACTACAAGCCCTTGCGCCCTGCCGACAGGCAAACGTACAATGCAACAACCTAAACACTAAAATACATTTACCCTTATTAGCTCACTCTCAGTGCAAATGTTGCAGCAATTTCAACTCATTTTACCATGGATTTCTAATTAAGGGTCCCCAGTTCAAGCCCCAGATAAATCAGTGCAACGTAAAAAAAATAAAATTAAAATGCATTAACAGGGCTGAACTGATTGCAATATATTGTATTCACTGACTGCTTTCCCTTTGTAATCCCTATTGCTTTGTCCTGCCCTCTACAAAAAGCTGTCCAGCTACCAGCTGTAGGGCCCTAACCATGCTAAGGTTTCAATTTATCCCTGATTGGCTACAGGTGGGGGTCGCTTGACATTTACCGATTCTGATTGGCTGACCTGTACTCTGCTGAGGATAACCCTAATTCCCAGCTTGTTTAGGGAGTGGAATATGGAAACTGTTTCGGGAGTGGGTGCAGGTCAGATTGTATAGTATAGGCACAACATTAGAGGAAGGCACCAGTTAATAACCCATTCATGTCTGAGCAGGGCCGCCATCAGGGGGGGCAGTCGTCCTGGGTCCGGGCAAAAGGGGGCTCAGCCGTGCTACACTTTTCTGACTAGCTTGGGCCCCCTTTAATCTATTACGGGCCCTGTCATCCATAACACAGTCCGATTGGTTGTGCCCCGTGCGTATGTTTGGCGTAAGTATGCATGGGGCGCAACCTTATAAAAGGGCTTGTCTCGCAGAGGAGCCCAAAGTCGCCACCGCTGCAGAGTAAGCAGCCAAAGAAGAAGCCTTAGATTGGGGGCACTGTCTTCAGGGGGCACTGGGCAGCATAGTGTATGGGTGGCATTGTCTTCGGGGGGCACTGTGTATGGGGGCCCCTGGCCAGCATAGCATTAGGGTGGCCCTGATACTTTTTATGTCTGTGTGTCCTTTGTACTGATGAGGTGGGCCCGTGATTTCTGATGGTGGCCCTGTGTCTGAGCAGGGAATTTCAGCACACACACATTTCTAGGATCTGCTATGTGGTTCTGGTGAAGGGCCTTGTACTAGAGCAACTTAGCCTTAGGAATGGCATATAGGGTGCTGCAGTGCTCTGGTAGGGAACTGGGCCAGGAAGCCTGTGGCACACAAAGCATTATGATACAGGTAGATGATACTGTATAGTCCCAATCAAAATGCCCTGGGTGATGCCCTTAAAGAACCCTTGTAATGCCCCATCCAGCTGCCATGGTTGCCACCTCAAACCAGGGTGGATATTGCTTCATTATTATACAAGTAAATATTGTCTAACATTGCCCGTGTTACTGGCTGTCACTCCTACATTGAAAGTAGCCAATCATGGGCAGAATTAAAGGTGCAGACCCATAAGCTTGCTAAGTATAGATCTGTTAGATACGCATTGCTTCACCTTCCATCACCTCAACGTTATCTGTTTCCAAGCACAAGAAATCTATGTGGCCACTCCTTAATTATTTATGGGGGGGGTGCAAGGCATTGTGCATAGTACAGAGGCAGTGAGACAGCAGGGTGCATTCACATGAAGAACACTCCATTTGCACAATAATGGGGCATAGGGGAAGGTCGAGAAACCCCTTCTAAGGGAATATTGAAATGGAACAGTCCTGGGATACATGTTCCATATACACTATAAACTGTCATCATAATAATCCAGCAGGCTCACACTGGGATTACAATTACCCCCTGGCACTGAGGCCCAAACAGCCCCCCACCAACCCACTAGTGACTGTTTAGGACAGGGGTCCCCAACTGTTTTTTTATCTGTGAGCCACATTCCAATGCAACACAAGCATAAAAAGAGTTTCTGAGGTGCCAAATAGGGGCTACGATTGGCTATTTGGTAGCCCCTATAGGGACTGGTAGCCTACAGGAGGCTCTGTTAGGCAGTAGCGCTGCAACCAAAACTTGCCTCCAAGCCAGGACTTCAAACATAAACCACTGCTTTGTGGCTCCTGGGAGCAACATATTGCTCCTGAGTCACTGGTCAATGGCACCTTACAGCAGCCCCTCTGGCATTTGCCAGAACCCACAAATTGCCAGTCTGGGCCTGATTTTCAGTACAGAGAGGCCCAAACAGCCCCCCATAGGCCCAATAAATAGTGAGTGACTATGGCACCTTACAGCAGCCCCTCTGGCATTTGCCTGAACCCACAGATTGCCAGTCCGGGCCTGATTTTCAGTACACAGAGGCCCAAACAGCCCCCCATAGGCCCAATAAATAGTGACTGTCTATGGCACCTTACAGCAGCACCTCTGGCATTTGCCTGAACCCACAGATTGCCAGTCCGGGCCTGATTTTCAGTACACAGAGGCCCAAACAGCCCCCCATAGGCCCAATAAATAGTGACTGTCTATGGCATCTTACAGCAGCCCCTGTGGCATTTGCCAGAATCCACAGATTGCCAGTCCATGGCTGACTCTTGAGTTCTAATCTATACCGCTTGAAAGAGAGCTGGCTTTTGGCCTGAAATTTACATTTTAAACCATTTAGGGCCAAAATGGCAGAAGGTGCTACGGGTGCCATGACTCTCAGGGTTGCGGTGTTGCTTTTGCCACTAGAGCCCCTTCCCTTGTTCTGGTGCCCACGTCCCCTCTGGGTTGATTCAGCATGGTGCTTCTCTTTCTCTCAGTGCCAAAGCGCATTGGTACCCTGAAACTCAAAGGAGGGGTGCGCTGAGGAGCCCAGAGTAGGTCTAAAGCTCAAAAACTTAAATACAACTGTCTACAGAAAGTGTTTTTTTGTTTTATATATAAAGCACAGCTGAGCAACCTTAAACCATTGCTGAACTAAACCTCTCACCATCTACAACTGCTGGTTGGGTCTGAGCAGTTGTAGCTTAGAAACTATTTGGATAACTTTGTAACTGGTAATGCTTTCCCTTTTATTTATTTCTCTGCCACTGCTGCCATGTGGCAACCAAAGAGATTGGGGTCCAGGGTCAGACTGGGCCGGCGGGGCACCAGGAACCCCAGTCTCCCTCTCCTGATGCGCTGATGGTTAGTCTAATTTACGTGTGCTCAGCTGAGGGGGGCGGACGGGTGGTGGGGGCCCCTGTAGGGGGTTTGAAGGCTGCGATGGGGGGCGCAGGGGCCCCTGAGGAGTAGCTCGGTGGGCCCTGCACCCCCCAGTCCAAACCTGTTGGGATCCAGGGAATTTCCCATACTTATGCCCTTCTAAGACGCTATGACTGTTTATTATATCCTGCTCTGTACCCCAGCCTGTCGTGCTTATATAGAGTAGATCCATCTAGACAAGGACAATCCATTACTGACACATTAGAAGCTCATATTAATAGTCCCAGAGAAAGAGTAGCATTTGTTATTAGTGCTGTTACAGCCCCGCTCTTTCCTCCCATCCCTCTATAAGGTTTCATGTATCTGATTTCTGCTGATTTCCTACAGTTTTTCTGTGTATGGGCAGAATTTGCTGTAATGTTTCATTTTCCTGCTTTGAAGGTGATATAAACCCAAAACTAAGATTTTGCCTAAGGAATGACAATGTATTTTCTAAGCAATTTTCCCAATATGCAGTTATTAAACATATTCATCCTTCTGTCCCTTTCTGCACTGCTGGTTCTGTCTCCAGGAACAATATAGCAGATATCAGCTTTGCTTGCTTCTTCACTGGTCTGTTTAACCCACTGCCTTCTCCTACATTGTTTCAAAAGTCAGAACCACCAGGGCAGAGAAGGGACAGACAGATACTGCTGTAGTTATGCAGCTGATACTGCACCACTTTTTACTTGTAGAATACATTGATTATAATGCAAATACTAATGTAACCAAACAGCCAGGTACTATATATACTTCCTTGCCCACAAGAAATGGGATCTGGCGCAGCACCATCTGTCCTGGGAACGCAACATCTCCATGCAGTTTTCGCATGTTGTCCCTAGATGGCGCAACATAGTAACTGTTAGGGGAAATATCCATGGGTGCCCTGCTGTGTAACTGTAAGCAGAGGTAAGGTTAAACGTGGTGCACACAGGTAGCACCCAGGAAGAAGATGTGAGCGGGGGGGGGGGGGGGGGGGGGGGGGGGTCGCTGCTTTGCAGGTGATTTGGGACAGCAAACTTGTACATTCATATTGACTTTCCTGGGGATTTATTTACGCTTTAAAATATCTTAAAGAGGGACTGTCATTTCAGTTGTGTTTAATACATCTGTTTCACATAAGTCTTATCTACAAACACTTCCACATGTGATAAAATGGACGTGTATTGATGGCGGTTGTTCAAGGTACTTGTGACCGAATACACTCTTTGCACTTTCCCATAGTTGTGCATATTGTCAGCCAGTCAGCCAAGTCTGCTGTGATTGTGCACAAGTGCGCCTATTGCTTGGAACCCTGGAACTGCCTGAACAGGGGGGTATTTCCAGGATTCCCATGGTGGGTTGCACTAATAGGAAATAGTCACAGTAATACAAGGAAAGAAGAAAAGAGGGCAAATAACTTGCAGTAGTAAAACATCATTTCTAAAAGCAACCCTACTTATTACATAATATTACACACTATTCTCAGGCAAGAGTAACAGCGTTGTGTGTTCTGAGGAGAGAAAAATGTCTCTGAGAGCAGAGTAGGCCGAGGTGACACAGAAAGGAAACCCACAACCAACACAGATTGTACAGCTGAGAAACACATTTATTTGGAGCAGAAAATTACACAACACCAGCCTGTACCTTGCCTTCTTCTTGGCTTCTTCTCTCCCAGAGTGCCGGCACTGCCTGCTTTATTTTCTTACATGGTGCCAGTGGTACTTGGTTTCTCCTTTCCCATGGTGCCAGTGGCTCTTGGTTTCTCCTTTCCCATGGTGACAGTGGTACTTGGTTTCTCCTTTCCCATGGTGACAGTGGTACTTGGTTTCTCCTTTCCCATGGTGACAGTGGTACTTGGTTTCTCCTCTCCCATGGTGCCAGTGGTACTTGGTTTCTCCTTTCCCATGGTGCCAGTGGTACTTGGTTTCTCCTTTCCCATGGTGCCAGTGGTACTTGGTTTCTCCTTTCCCATGGTGCCAGTGGCTCTTGGTTTCTCCTTTTCCATGGTGCCAGTGGTACTTGGTTTCTCCTTTCCCATGGTGCCAGTGGTTCTTGGTTTCTCCTTTTCCATGGTGCCAGTGGCTCTTGGTTTCTCCTTTCCCATGGTGCCAGTGGTACTTGGTTTCTCCTTTCCCATGGTGCCAGTGGCTCTTGGTTTCTCCTTTTCCATGGTGCCAGTGGCTCTTGGTTTCTCCTTTTCCATGGTGCCAGTGGCTCTTGGTTTCTCCTTTCCCATGATGCCAGTGGTACTTGGTTTCACCTTTCCCATGGTGCCAGTGGTACTTGGTTTCTCCTTTCCCATGGTGCAAGTGGCTCTTGGTTTCTCCTTTCCCATGGTGCCAGTGGTACTTGGTTTCACCTTTCCCATGGTGCCAGTGGTACTTGGTTTCTCCTTTCCCATGGTGCCAATGGCTCTTGGTTTCTCCTTTCCCATGGTGCCAGTGGTACTTGGTTTCTCCTTTCCCATGGTGCCAGTGGTACTTGGTTTCTCCTTTCCCATGGTGCCAGTGGTTCTTGGTTTCTCCTTTCCCATGGTGCCAGTGGTTCTTGGTTTCTCCTTTCCCATGGTGCCAGTGGTACTTGGTTTCTCCTTTCCCATGGTGCCAGTGGTTCTTGGTTTCTCCTTTCCCATGGTGCCAGTGGTTCTTGGTTTCTCCTTTCCCATGGTGCCAGTGGTACTTGGTTTCTCCTTTCCCATGATGCCAGTGGTTCTTGGTTTCTTCTTTCCCATGGTGCCAGTGGACTTGGTTTCTCATTTCCCATGGTGCCAGTGGTTCTTGGTTTCTCCTTTCCCATGGTGCCAGTGGTTCTTGGTTTCTCCTTTCCCATGGTGCCAGTGGCTCTTGGTTTCTCGTTTGCCATGGTGCCAGTGGCTCTTGGTTTCTCCTTTCCCATGGTGCCAGTGGCTCTTGGTTTCTCCTTTCCCATGGTGCCAGTGGCTCTTGGTTTCTTCTTTCCCATGGTGCCAGTGGTTCTTGGTTTCTCCTTTCCCATGGTGCCAGTGGTACTTGGTTTCTAATTTCCCATGGTGACAGTGGCTCTTGGTTTCTCCTTTCCCATGGTGCCAGTGGTTCTTGGTTTCTCCTTTCCCATGGTGCCAGTGGTTCTTGGTTTCTCCTTTCCCATAGTGCCAGTGGTACTTGGTTTCTCCTTTCCCATGGTGCCAGTGGCTCTTGGTTTCTCCTCTCCCATGGTGCCAGTGGTACTTGGTTTCTCCTTTCCCATGGTGCCAGTGGTACTTGGTTTCTCCTTTCCCATGGTGCCAGTGGTACTTGGTTTCTCCTTTCCCATGGTGCCAGTGGCTCTTGGTTTCTCCTTTTCCATGGTGCCAGTGGCTCTTGGTTTCTCCTTTCCCATGGTGCCAGTGGTACTTGGTTTCACCTTTCCCATGGTGCCAGTGGTACTTGGTTTCTCCTTTCCCATGGTGCCAATGGCTCTTGGTTTCTCCTTTCCCATGGTGCCAGTGGTACTTGGTTTCTTCCTTTCCCATGGTGCCAGTGGTACTTGGTTTCTCCTTTCCCATGGTGCCAGTGGCTCTTGGTTTCTCCTTTCCCATGGTGCCAGTGGTTCTTGGTTTCTCCTTTCCCATGGTGCCAGTGGTACTTGGTTTCTCCTTTCCCATGGTGCCAGTGGTTCTTGGTTTCTCCTTTCCCATGGTGCCAGTGGTACTTGGTTTCTCCTTTCCCATGGTGCCAGTGGTACTTGGTTTCTCCTTTCCCATGGTGCCAGTGGTTCTTGGTTTCTCCTTTCCCATGGTGCCAGTGGCTCTTGGTTTCTCCTTTCCCATGGTGCCAGTGGTACTTGGTTTCTCCTTTCCAATGGTGCCAGTGGTACTTGGTTTCTCCTTTCCCATGGTGCCAGTGGCTCTTGGTTTCTCCTTTCCCATGGTGCCAGTGGCTCTTGGTTTCTCCTTTCCCATGGTGCCAGTGGTACTTGGTTTCTCCTTTCCCATGGTGCCAGTGGTACTTGGTTTCTCCTTTACCATGGTGCCAGTGGCTCTTGGTTTCTCCTTTCCCATGGTGCCAATGGCTCTTGGTTTCTCCTTTCCCATGGTGCCAATGGCTCTTGGTTTCTCCTTTCCCATGGTGCCAGTGGTACTTGGCTTCTCCTTTCCCATAGTGCCAGTGGCTCTTGGTTTCTCCTTTCCCATGGTGCCAGTGGCTCTTGGTTTCTCCTTTCCCATGGTGCCAGTGGCTCTTGGTTTCTCCTTTCCCATGGTGCCAGTGGTACTTGGTTTCTCCTTTCCCATGGTGCCAGTGGTACTTGGTTTCTCCTTTCCCATGGTGCCAGTGGTACTTGGTTTCTCCTTTCCCATGGTGCCAGTGGCTCTTGGTTTCTCCTTTTCCATGGTGCCAGTGGCTCTTGGTTTCTCCTTTCCCATGGTGCCAGTGGTACTTGGTTTCTCCTTTCCCATGGTGCCAGTGGTTCTTGGTTTCTCCTTTCCCATAGTGCCAGTGGCTCTTGGTTTCTCCTTTCCCATGGTGCCAGTGGCTCTTGGTTTCTCCTCTCCCATGGTGCCAGTGGTACTTGGTTTCTCCTTTACCATGGTGCCAGTGGTACTTGGTTTCTCCTTTCCCATGGTGCCAGTGGTACTTGGTTTCTCCTTTCCCATGGTGCCAGTGGCTCTTGGTTTCTCCTTTTCCATGGTGCCAGTGGCTCTTGGTTTCACCTTTCCCATGGTGCCAGTGGTACTTGGTTTCTCCTTTCCCATGGTGCCAATGGCTCTTGGTTTCTCCTTTCCCATGGTGCCAGTGGTACTTGGTTTCTCCTTTCCCATGGTGCCAGTGGTACTTGGTTTCTCCTTTCCCATGGTGCCAGTGGCTCTTGGTTTCTCCTTTCCCATGGTGCCAGTGGTTCTTGGTTTCTCCTTTCCCATGGTGCCAGTGGTTCTTGGTTTCTCCTTTCCCATGGTGCCAGTGGTACTTGGTTTCTCATTTCCCATGGTGCCAGTGGTACTTGGTTTCTCCTTTCCCATGGTGCCAGTGGTTCTTGGTTTCTCCTTCCCATGGTGCCAGTGGTTCTTGGTTTCTCCTTTCCCATGGTGCCAGTGGCTCTTGGTTTCTCCTTTCCCATGGTGCCAGTGGCTCTTGGTTTCTCCTTTCCCATGGTGCCAGTGGTACTTGGTTTCTCCTTTCCCATGGTGCCAGTGGCTCTTGGTTTCTCCTTTCCCATGGTGCCAGTGGTACTTGGTTTCTCCTTTCCAATGGTGCCAGTGGTACTTGGTTTCTCCTTTCCCATGGTGCCAGTGGCTCTTGGTTTCTCCTTTCCCATGGTGCCAGTGGCACTTGGTTTCTCCTTTCCCATGGTGCCAGTGGTACTTGGTTTCTCCTTTCCCATGGTGCCAGTGGTACTTGGTTTCTCCTTTACCATGGTGCCAGTGGCTCTTGGTTTCTCCTTTCCCATGGTGCCAATGGCTCTTGGTTTCTCCTTTCCAATGGTGGCAATGGCTCTTGGTTTCTCCTTTCCAATGGTGCCAGTGGTACTTGGCTTCTCCTTTCCCATGGTGCCAGTGGTACTTGGTTTCTCCTTTCCCATGGTGCCAGTGGCTCTTGGTTTCTCCTTTCCCATGGTGCCAGTGGTACTTTGTTTCTTCTTTCCCATGGTGCCAGTGGTTCTTGGTTTCTCCTTTCCCATGGTGCCAGTGGTTCATTGGTTTCTCCTTTCCCATGGTGCCAGTGGTACTTAGTTTCTTCTTTCCCATGGTGCCAGTGGTTCTTGGTTTCTCCTTTCCCATGGTGCCAGTGGTTCATTGGTTTCTCCTTTCCCATGGTGCCAGTGGTACTTGGTTTCTCCTTTCCCATGGTGCCAATGGCTCTTGGTTTCTCCTTTCCCATGGTGCCAGTGGTACTTGGTTTCTCCTTTCCCATGGTGCCAGTGGTACTTGGTTTCTCCTTTCCCATGGTGCCAATGGCTCTTGGTTTATCCTTTCCCATGGTGCCAATGGCTCTTGGTTTATCCTTTCCCATGGTGCCAGTGGTTCATTGGTTTCTCCTTTCCCATGGTGCCAATGGCTCTTGGTTTATCCTTTCCCATGGTGCTAGTGGCTTTTGGTTTCTTCTTTCCCATGGTTCCAGTGGTACTTGGTACTTGAATGTCTATGTAACTATGTTTCTACACTTGCTTCTATGAATATGTTACTGCAGTTTCAGATTAAATAAAAATCCATTGTCCACTGGTTTAGTCATTTCATTATCTATCATAGCGTTATAGCGAAGGTGGAATGACCTGAAGCCTTTGGGGGCATGGGCAGTGCCAAACACACGGAAATAGAGACGTGCAATATCTAGGAAACCTGTTTGCCCACAGCTTGTAAGAAAAAAAAAAACGAAGATCATATTTGTTGCTTTTTAAGCCCATAAGTGGATGGTATAATGCCCCTTTACGACTGGAGGAGGGGACGGTGCGTCAGAGGCTTAACTAATTCCAGGCCAGGTATGAGGTAACGGCTAGTGACAGCAACTGAAATCAGGGCAAAGTTATTTTGTAAATCTGTGAGGGATCTACACAGCCTTGTTACAGCTATTTTGTCCTAATTTCCTAAACTTTGGTGCTAGTGCAGTTACCAACAGCAACCAATCAGCAAGCCGTTTTGATCAGTCTACTACAAGGTAGAAAAGCAGAGATTTGATTGGTTGCTAGGAGTAACACCACTGGTGCAGTTTTAACACCTCTGTTAGTAAATAGCCCCTAAATTTGCCCTGGAGCAGTAACACATAGCAACCAATCAACAGCACCATTTACTGGTCAACTGTATAAAAGCAAACATCTTATTGGTTGCTTTAGATAACTGCTCCTAGGCAACTTAGTGTCCTTTATTACATGAGGGTTTTTCAATTGGAATTCCACCCAAAAAATATGTAGATTCAGAGTGGAGATCGAACACACAACTCAAACTCCCTAATGGGTCTTCCCCACTGAAGGCTGACATAAAGGTCTAAAGGTGGCCATACACGTTAAGATCCGCTCGCTTGGTGAGGCCACCAAGTGAGCGAATCTTGTCCTGGGTGGGCGATATTGGGTGAATTTAGGCTAATTCGGTTCGAGTTAGAATGGCGGCAATAGGCGCAGTCAGTTCGGGGACCACATCAACAAGCCGATGCGGTCCCCAATCCAACTAAATTTTTAAACCTGCCCAATCAATATCTGCCCGATTTCAGGCCAGATGTCGGTCAGGCAGGCCTGTCGTTTGTGTCCCTACACGGGCCGATATCGGCAGCTACAAACGGCCTGTGTATGGCCACCTTTAAAGTGCAGCTCTTTTTGCACCAAGACTATTGTGTACGCCACTAGCTCACCTACATTTCTTACCAGCAACCTCAGAATCATTATTAGCACCCTAGGGCCCTGTACATCCAGGACATCTGGAGACCCTCTTGATTAACTGAAAAATTTTCTAGGGCCTAAGGAATGATGAAAGCCTTGCATAGGTATGGGGCCTATTATCCAGAACACATGGGATCTGGGGTTTTCCAGATAATGTACCTGTAACTTTTATATTATACAGATCTAACCTTTTTGAAAATATATTTAACCCCTCTGTATATGTCCCGGGGGCCCCCTAGTAATAACAGGTTTAACTCAAAGGAGATGTTGGCTTATACAAGTCACATAGTCTGTAGGGCATGAGTCACTGTCACAGGTACATGAAATATAAATGCCCTTTAATAATAATGACACTCATTTAGGAATGTGGTCAACAGTGTTGGCTCAGTTAAGAGCCCTACAGATGTCTACAAGGAGTGGTTCTAGGAATGTGCAGGTAATAAGTAAGTACAGGAGGGCTGGCTGTACCCCCGGTCTTCAATTCCTTGGAGAGGATGACTAATTAGACAATTATGGGCAAAGTGTTTCCCATTCCAATAGCCCATAGCAGCCAATCAGCAGTTACTCTTATAGTGCAGACCACTATGGAAGAATGGTGGCGCTGGATTTCTGCAGGAGGTTGTAATATACTTATAAACAATGAGTATCTTCTTGGCTTCGTCTTTCTGGTGCAACCAAATGGTTCCCCTCCACAGGCAGGTGTCTCCCCTAATGGAGCCACAGCAGAAAGGCTTGCATCCAATAAGGACATGGATCCATTTCCACTGGGCCTCAGTTGACCAGATTTGATCACACGTTGGGTCGGCCCAAAGTAGAAGGTGGGGCAGCAGGAGGGCTCAAGCTCACTACAGGGGAGGGCAAGCGAGAATGAGAGGGGCTGACACTATACTTGAGTTGCTACCATTGCTTTTACCACAGAGAGCGATCCTGGTTCCTCTGAGGTGGGAGGGTACATCTAACGCTCCCCAATTTCCCATCTGCATGGACAATGCCCATATCCCTATATGGGTAGAATTACTGCAATGGATCTCTTGTATCCTTCAGAGCGTGGGTTTTCAGGTGTCTGCTGCTTCTCATTGGGTGAGCTCTCCTCCAATCAGGAGGTGTCAACAAGCTAGACAGCAGTTGGGGTTTGAATGAGGCGCGAAGAACCAGAAGAGAAACAATGAAAGGTGAGAGCTGTTGTTGAGCTACACAGCCCCAACTGGTATTTTAAACACACCTAAAGGGTCCCCTTGATGCTATAATATTATATTTATATATTTCATGTATAGAACATCCTCCGATTTGTTGTTTTTAGGGCTTTATCCTACAATTTCAGTCTGAATGCTAGTTTTAGATCATTGCATTTAAATGTGCGATACAGTGACACAGACAGGAGGGAACCATGGGACATGGAGTCTGCCCCTCCCACTGCAGGGTGATACAGTGACACAGACAGGAGGGAACCATGGGACATGGAGTCTGTCCCTCCCACTGCAGGGTGATACAGTGACACAGACAGGAGGGGGCTATGGGACATGGAGTCTGCCTCTCCCACTGCAGGGTGATACAGTGACAGAGACAGGAGGGAACCATGGGACATGGAGTCTGTCCCTCCCACTGCAGGGTGATACAGTGACACCGACAGGAGGGAGCTATGGGACACGGAGTCTGCCCCTCCCACTGCAGGGTGATACAGTGACACAGACAGGAGGGGGCTATGGGACACGGAGTCTGCCCCTCCCACTGCAGGGTGATACAGTGACACAGACAGGAGGGAGCTATGGGACACAGAGTCTGCCCCTCCCACTGCAGGGTGATACAGTGACACAGACAGGAGGGGGCTATGGGACATGGAGTCTGCCCCTCCCACTGCAGGGTGATACAGTGACACAGACAGGAGGGGGCTATGGGACATGGAGTCTGTCCCTCCCACTGCAGGGTGATACAGTGACACAGACAGGAGGGAGCTATGGGACACAGAGTCTGCCCCTCCCACTGCAGGGTGATACAGTGACACAGACAGGAGGGGGCTATGGGACACGGAGTCTGCCCCTCCCACTGCAGGGTGATACAGTGACACAGACAGGAGGGGGCTATGGGACACGGAGTCTGTCCCTCCCACTGCAGGGTGATACAGTGACATAGACAGGAGGGAGCTATGGGACATGGAGTCTGTCCCTCCCACTGCAGGGTGATACAGTGACACAGACAGGAGGGGGCTATGGGACATGGAGTCTGCCCCTCCCACTGCAGGGTGATACAGTGACACAGACAGGAGGGGGCTATGGGACATGGAGTCTGCCCCTCCCACTGCAGGGTGATACAGTGACACAGACAGGAGGGGGCTATGGGACATGGAGTCTGCCCCTCCCACTGCAGGGTGATACAGTGACACAGACAGGAGGGAGCTATGGGACATGGAGTCCTGCCCCTCCCACTGCAGGGTGATACAGTTACACAGACAGGAGGGGGCTATGGGACATGGAGTCTGTCCCTCCCACTGCAGGGTGATACAGTGACACAGACAGGAGGGAGCTATGGGACATGGAGTCTGCCCCTCCCACTGCAGGGTGATACAGTGACACAGACAGGAGGGAGCTATGGGACATGGAGTCTGCCCCTCCCACTGCAGGGTGATACAGTGACACAGACAGGAGGGGGCTATGGGACACGGAGTCTGCCCC